>NC_053023.1:158803743-158819639 GCF_003073215.2 Triticum urartu | reverse complement strand
AGCAATTCTGGGCTGGGCCTCCGGTTAATAGGTTAGTCCCAAAAATAATATAAAAGTGGAAAATAAGGCCCAATATAGTCCAAAACAGTAGATAATATAGCATGGAGCAATAAAAAATTATAGATACGTTGGAGACGTATCAGGATCTACATGTGAAGCGGAGTACATAGCTGCTTCGGAAGCAGCAAATGAAGGAGTCTGGATGAAGGAGTTCATATCCGATCTAGGTGTCATACCTAGTGCATCGGGTCTAATGAAAATCTTTTGTGACAATACTGGTGCAATTGCTTTGGCAAAGGAATCCAGATTTCACAAGAGAACCAAGCACATCAAAAGACGCTTCAACTCCATCCGGGATCAAGTCCAGGTGGGAGACATAGAGATTTGCAAGATACATACGGATCTAAATGTTGCAGACCCGTTGACTAAGTCTCTTCCACGAGCAAAACATGACCAACACCAAGGCTCCATGGTTGTTAGAATCATTACTGTGTAATCTAGATTATTGACTCTAGTGCAAGTGGGAAACTGAAGGAAATATGCCCTAGAGGCAATAATAAAGTTATTATTTATTTCCTTATATCATGATAAATGTTTATTATTCATGATAGAATTGTATTAACCGGAAACATGATACATGTGTGAATACATAGACAAACAGAATGTCACTAGTATGCCTCTACTTGACTAGCTCGTTAATCAAAGATGGTTATGTTTCCTAGCCATAGGCAAAGAGCTGTCATTTGATTAACGAGAGTCACATCATTAGGAGAATGGTGTGATTGAATTGACCCATTCCGTTAGCTTCAGCACTTGATCGTTTAGTTGTTGCTATTGCTTTCTTCATGACTTATACATGTTCCTATGACTATGAGATTATGCAACTCCTGTTTACGGAGGAACACTTTGTGTGCTACCACATCACAACGTAACTGGGTCATTATAAAGGTGCTCTACAGGTGTCTCCGAAGGTACTTGTTGGGTTGGCAGTATTTCGAGATTTGGATTTGTCACTCCGATTGTCGGAGAGGTATCTCTGGGCCCACTCGGTAAGCAACATCACTTAAAGCCTTGCAACTAATGCAGTTAGTTGCGGGATGATGTATTACGGAACGAGTAAAGAGACTTGTCGGTAACGAGATTGAATAGGTATAAATTGAGATACCGACGATCGAATCTCGGGCAAGTAACATACCGATGACAAAGGGAACAACGTATGTTTTTATGCGGTTTAACCCATAAAGATTTTCGTAGAATATGTGGGAGCCAATATGAGCATCTAGGTTCCGCTATTGCTTATTGACCGGAGACGTGTCTCGGTCATGTCTACATAGTTCTCGAACCCATAGGGTCTGCACGCTTAAAGTTCGATGACGGTTATATTATGAGTTTATGTGGTTTGATGTACCGAAGGTAGTTCAGAGTCCCGGGTGTGATCACGGACATGACGAGGAGTCTCGAAATGGTCGAGACATGAAGATCGATATATTGGACGACTATATTCGGACACCAGAATGGTTCCGGGGGTTATCAGATATATACCGGAGTACCGGGGGGTTACCGGAAAACCCCCCCGGAGGTTATTGGGCCTCATGGGCCCAAGTGGTGGAAGAGGAGAGGCGGCCAAGGGGCAGCCGCCCCCCGCCCCAAGACCGAATTGCACAAGGAGGGGGGCGGCGCCCCCCTTTCCTTTTCCCCTCTCTCTCCTTCCCTCTCCTTTCCTACTCCAACATGAAAGGGGGGAGTCCTACTCCCGATGGGAGTAGGACTCCTCATGGGGCGCACCAAGGGTGGCCGGCCCCCTCCCCCTCCTCCACTCCTTTATATACAGGGAGGGAGACACCCCCTTGAGACACAACAATTGATCCCTTGGATCTCTTAGCCGTGTGCGGTGCCCCCCTCCACCATAATCCACCTCGGTCATATCATAGCGGTGCTTAGGCGAAGCCCTGCATCGGTAGAACATCATCATCGTCACCACGTCGTCGTGCTGACGGATCTCTCCCTCAAAGCTCGGCTGGATCGGAGTTCGAGGGACGTCATCGAGTTGAACGTGTCCTGAACTCGGAGGTGTCGTGTGTTCGGTACTTGATCGGTCGAATCGTGAAGACGTACGACTACATCAACCGCGTTGTGTTAACGCTTCCGCTTTCGGTCTACGAGGGTACGTGGACACACTCTCCCCTCTCGTTGCTATGCATCATAGTGATCTTGTGTGTGAGTAGGAATTTTTTTGAAATTACTACGTTCCCCAACAAGGGCCCCACCTCCACCGTCCATGATGGTAGCCGACTGGACGCCATGGCAGGTGTTGGGTTTCGTAGTAATTTCAAAAAAATTCCTACGCACACGCAAGATCATGGTGATGCATAGCAACGAGAAGGGAGAGTGCAGTCTACGTACCCACGCAGACCGACTGCGGAAGCATTGACACAACGTAGAGGAAGTAGTCGTACGTCTTCGCGATCCAACCGATCAAGCACCGAAACTACGGCACCTCCGAGTTCGAGCACACGTTCAGCTCGATGACGATCCCCGGACTCCAATCCAGCAAAGTGTCGGGGAAGAATTCCGTCAGCACGATGGCGTGGTGACGATCTTGATGCACTACAGCAGTAGGGCTTCGCCTAAACTCCGCTATAGTATTATCGAGGAATATGGTGGCTGGGGGCACCGCACACGGCTAAGGAATAGATCACGTGGATCAACTTGTGTGTTTCTGGGGTGCCTCTGCCTCAGTATATAAAGGAGCCAAGGGGGAGGGGGCGCCGGCCAGGAGGAGGGCGCAGGAGGAGTCCTTCTCCTTCCGGGAGTAGGACTCCCCCCCCCCAATCCTAGTTGGACTAGGATTCCCCGAGGGGGAAAGAGAGAGAAGGGGGGCCGACCACCTCTCCTAGTCCTAATAGGACTAGGGGGAGGGGGGAGGCGCGTGGCCACCTTGGGCTGCCCCTTTCTCCTTTCCACTAAAGCCCATCTAGGCCCATATGGTTCCCGGGGGGTTCCGGTAACCTCCCGGTACTCCGGTAAAATCCCGATTTCACCCGGAACACTTCCGATATCCAAACATTGGCTTCCAATATATCAATCTTTATGTCTCGACCATTTCGAGACTCCTCATCATGTCCGTGATCACATCCGGGACTCCGAACAACCTTCGGTACATCAAAATGCATAAACTCATAATATAACTGTCATCGTAACCTTAAGCGTGCGGACCCTACGGGTTCAAGAACAATGTAGACATGACCGAGACACGTCTCCGGTCAATAACCAATAGCGGGACATGGTGAAGGAAATATGCCCTAGAGGCAATAATAAAGTTCTTATTTATTTCCTTATATCATGATAAATGTTTATTATTCATGCTAGAACTGTATTAACCGGAAACATAATACATGTGTGAATACACAGACAAACAGAGTGTCACTAGTATGCCTCTACTAGACTAGCTCGTTAATCAAAGATGGTTATGTTTCCTAACCATAGACAAAGGAATTGTTATTTGATTAACGAGGTCACATCATTAGTTGAATGATCTGATTGACATGACCCATTCCATTAGCTTAGCACCGATCGTATAGTATGTTGCTATTACTTTCTCATGACTATACATGTTCCTATGACTATGAGATTATGCAACTCCCGTTTACCGGAGGAACACTTTGGGTACTACCAAACGTCACAACGTAACTGGGTGATTATAAAGGAGCTCTACAGGTGTCTCCAAAGGTACATGTTGGGTTGGCGTATTTCGAGATTAGGATTTGTCACTCCGATTGTCGGAGAGGTATCTTCTGGCCCTCTCGGTAATGCACATCACATAAGCCTTGCAAGCATTGCAACTAATGAGTTAGTTGCGAGATGATGTTTACGGAACGAGTAAAGAGACTTGCTGGTAACGAGATTGAACTAGGTATTGGATACCGACGATCGAATCTCGGGCAAGTAACATACCGATGACAAAGGGAACAACATATGTTGTTATGCGGTCTGACCGATAAAGATCTTCGTAGAATATGTAGGAACCAATATGGGCATCTAGGTCCCGCTATTGGTTATTCACCGGAGACGTGTCTCGATCATGTCTACATCGTTCTCGAACCCGTAGGGTCCGCACGCTTAAGGTTACGATGACAGTGATATTATGAGTTTATGCATTTTGATGTACCGGAGGTTGTTCGGAGTCCCGGATGTGATCGCGGACATGACGAGGAGTCTCGAAATGGTCGAGACGTAAAGATTGATATATTGGAAGCCTATGTTTGGATATCAGAAGTGTTCCGGGTGAAATCGGGATTTTACCGGATTACCGGGAGGTTACCGGAACCCCCTCGGGAGTCATATGGGCCTTATTGGGCCTTAGTGGAAAGGTGAAAGGGCTGCCCATAAGGGCTACATGCCTCCCCCCTTCCCCTAGTCCTATTAGGACTAGGAGAGGTGGCCGGCCACCCCTCTCCCTCTTTCCCCCTTGGGAATCCTAGTTGGAATAGGATTGGGGGGGGAGTCCTACTCCCGGTAGGAATAGGACTCCTCCTGCGCCCTAGGCTGGCCGCACCTCTCCCCCCTTGCTCCTTTATATACAGGGGCAGGGGGCACCTCTAGACAAACAAGTTGATCCACGTGATCTATTTCCTTAGCCGTGTGCGGTGCCCCCTGCCACCATATTCCCTCGATACATACTGTAGCGGGAGTTTAGGCGAAGCCCTGCTACTGGTAGTACATCAAGATCGTCAACCACGCCGTCATGCTGACGGAACTCTTCCGACACTTTGCTGGATCGGAGTCCGGGGATCGTCATCGAGCTGAACGTGTGCTCGAACTCGGAGGTGTCGTAGTTTCGGTGCTTGATCGGTTGGATCGTGAAGACGTATGACTACTTCCTCTACGATCGGTTCATCGCTTCCGCAGTCGGTCTGCGTGGGTACGTAGACTGCACTCTCCCCTCTCATTGCTATGCATCACCATGATCTTGCGTGTGCGTAGGAATTTTTTTTTGAAATTACTACGAACCCAACAGTGGAATCAGAGCCTAGGTTATTTATGTTGATGTTATATGCACGAGTAGAACACAAGTGAAGTTGTGGGCGATATAAGTCATACTGCCTACCAGCATGTCATACTTTGGTTCGGCGGTCATTGTTGGACGAGAACGACCGGACCAACATTACGCGTACGCTTACGCGAGACCTGTTCCCCGACGTGCTTTGCACATAGATGGCTTACGGGCGACTGTCTCTCCAACTTTAGTTGAACCGAGTGTGACTACGCCCGGTCCTTGCGAAGGTTAAAACGGAGTCTATTTGACAAACTATCGTTGTGGTTTTGATGCGTAGGTGAGATCGGTTCTTACTTAAGCCTATAGCAGCCACGTAAAACTTGCAACAACAAAGTAGAGGACGTCTAACTTGTTTTTGCAGGGCATGTTGTGATGTGATATGGTCAAGGCATGATGCTGAATTTTATTGTATGAGATGATCATGTTTTGTAACCGAGTTATCGGCAACTGGCAGGAGCCATATGGTTGTCGCTTTATTGTATGCAATGCAATCGCGATGTAATGCTTTACTTTATTACTAAATGGTAGTGATAGTCGTGGAAGCATAATATTGGCGAGACGACAACGATGCTACGATGGAGATCAAGGTGTCGCGCCGATGACGATGGTGATCATGACGATGCTTCGGAGATGGAGATCACAAGCACAAGATGATGATGGCCATATCATATCACTTAAATTGATTGCATGTGATGTTTATCTTTTTATGCATCTTATCTTGCTTTGATTGACGGTAGCATTATAAGATGATCTCTCACTAAATTATCAAGAAGTGTTCTCCCTGAGTATGCACCATTGCCAAAGTTCATTGTGCCCAGACACCACGTGATGATCGGGTGTGATAAGCTCTACGTCCATCTACAACGGGTGCAAGCCAGTTTTTGCACAAGCAGAATACTCAGGTTAAACTTGACGAGCCTAGCATATGCAGATATGGCCTCGAAACACGGAGACCGAAAGGTCGAGCGTGAATCATATAGTAGATATGATCAACATAAACGATGTTCACCATTGAAAACTACTCCATCTCACGTGATGATCGGTTATGGTTTAGTTGATTTGGATCACGTAATCACTTAGAAGATTAGAGGGATGTCTATCTAAGTGGGAGTTCTTTAGTAATATGATTAATTGAACTTAAATTTATCATGAACTTAGTCCCTGATAGTATCTTGCTTGTTTATGTTGATTGTAGATAGATGGCTCGTGCTGTTGTTCCGTTGAATTTTAATGCGTTCCTTGAGAAAGCAAAGTTGAAAGATGATGGTAGCAATTACACGGACTGGGTCCGTAACTTGAGGATTATCCTCATTGCTGCACAGAAGAATTACGTCCTGGAAGCACCGCTGGGTGCCA
The DNA here is from genome assembly GCF_003073215.2 of Triticum urartu. Taxonomy (NCBI): domain Eukaryota; kingdom Viridiplantae; phylum Streptophyta; class Magnoliopsida; order Poales; family Poaceae; genus Triticum; species Triticum urartu. The sequence goes on along the minus strand of NC_053023.1, from coordinate 158,813,227 downwards.
GGCCTGCTGCTGGAGCAACACCAGATGTTATGAACGTCTGGCAGAGCAAAGCTGATGACTACTCGATAGTTTAGTGTGCCATGCTTTACGGCTTAGAATCGGGACTTCAACGACGTTTTGAACGCCATGGAGCATATGAGATGTTCCAGGAGTTGAAGTTAATATTTCAAGCAAATGCCCGAATTGAGAGATATGAAGTCTCCAATAAGTTCTATAGCTGCAAGATGGAGGAGAACAGTTCTGTCAGTGAGCATATACTCAAAATGTCTGGGTATAATAATCACTTGATTCAATTGGGAGTTAATCTTCCGGATGATTGCGTCATTGACAGAATTCTCCAATCACTGCCACCAAGCTACAAGAGCTTCGTGATGAACTATAATATGCAAGGGATGAACAAGACTATTCCCGAGCTCTTCGCAATGCTGAAAGCTGCGGAGGTAGAAATCAAGAAGGAGCATCAAGTGTTGATGGTTAACAACACCACTAGTTTCAAGAAAAAAGGGCAAAGGGAAGAAGAAGGGGAACTTCAAGAAGAACGGCAAGCAAGTTGCTGCTCAGGAGAAGAAACCCAAGTCTGGACCTAAGCCTGAAACTAAGTGCTTCTACTGCAAGCAGACTGGTCACTGGAAGCGGAACTGCCCCAAGTATTTGGCGGATAAGAAGGATGGCAAGGTGAACAAAGGTATATGTGATATACATGTTATTGATGTGTACCTTACTAGAGCTCGTAGTAGCACCTGGGTATTTGATACTGGTTCTGTTGCTAATATTTGCAACTCGAAACAGGGACTACGGAATAAGCGGGCACTGGCAAAGGACGAGGTGACGATGCGCGTGGGAAACGGTTCCAAAGTCGATGTGATCGCGGTCGGCACGCTACCTCTACATCTACCTTCGGGATTAATATTAGACCTAAATAATTGTTATTTGGTGCCAGCGTTGAGCATGAACATTATATCTGGATCTTGTTTAATGCGAGACGGTTATTCATTTAAATCAGAGAATAATGGTTGTTCTATTTATATGAGTAATATATTTTATGGTCATGCACCCTTGAAGAGTGGTCTATTTTTATTGAATCTCGATAGTAGTAATACACATATTCATAATGTTGAAGCCAAAAGATGCAGAGTTGATAATGGAAGTGCAACTTATTTGTGGCACTGTCGTTCAGGTCATATCGGTGTAAAGCGCATGAAGAAACTCCATACTGATGGACTTTTGGAACCACTTGATTATGAATCACTTGGTACTTGCGAACCGTGCCTCATGGGCAAGATGACTAAAACACCATTCTCCGGTACTATGGAGAGAGAAACAGATTTGTTGGAAATCATACATACCGATGTATGTGGTCCGATGAATATTGAAGCTCGTGGCGGATATCGTTATTTTCTCACCTTCACAGATGATTTAAGAAGATATGGATATATCTACTTAATGAAACATAAGTCTGAAACATTTGAAAAGTTCAAAGAATTTCAGAGTGAAGTTGAAAATCATCATAACAAGAAAATAAAGTTTCTATGATCTGATCGTGGAGGAGAATATTTGAGTTACGAGTTTGGTGTACATTTGAAAAACTGTGGAATAGTTTCGCAACTCACGCCACCCGGAACACCACAATGTAATGGTGTGTCCGAGCGTCGTAATCATACTTTACTAGATATGGTGCGATCTATGATGTCTCTTACTGATTTACCGCTATCGTTTTGGGGTTATGCTCTAGAGACGGCTGCATTCACGTTAAATAGGGCACCATCAAAATCCGTTGAGACGACGCCTTATGAACTGTGGTTTGGCAAGAAACCAAAGTTGTCGTTTCTTAAAGTTTGGGGCTGCGATGCTTATGTGAAAAAGCTTCAACCTGATAAGCTCGAACCCAAATCGGAGAAATGTGTCTTCATAGGATACCCAAAGGAAACTGTTGGGTACACCTTCTATCACAGATCTGAAGGCAAGACATTCGTTGCTAAGAATGGATCCTTTCTAGAGAAGGAGTTTCTCTCGAAAGAAGTGAGTGGGAGGAAAGTAGAGCTTGACGAGGTAACTGTACCTGCTCCCTTACTGGAAAGTAGTTTATCACAGAAAACTGTTTCAATGACACCTACACCAGTTAGTGAGGAAGCCAATGATAATGATCATGAAACTTCAGATCAAGATACTACTGAACCTCGTAGATCAAGCAGAGTAAGATCCGCACCAGAGTGGTACGGTAATCCTGTTCTGGAAGTCATGCTACTAGATCATGATGAACCTACGAACTATGAAGAAGCGATGGTGAGCCCAGATTCCGCAAAGTGGCTTGAAGCCATGAAATCTGAGATGTGATCCATGTATGAGAAAAGTATGGACTTTGGTTGACTTGCCCGATGATCGGCAAGCAATTGAGAATAAATGGATCTTTAAGAAGAAGACAGACGCTGATGGTAATGTTACTGTCTACAAAGCTCGACTTGTCGCAAAAGGTTTTTGGCAAGTTCAAGGGATTGACTACGATGAGACCTTCTCACCCGTAGCGATGCTTAAGTCCGTCCGAATCATGTTAGCGATTGCCGCATTTTATGATTATGAAATTTGGCAGATGGATGTCAAAACTGCATTCCTGAATGGATTTCTGGAAGAAGAGTTGTATATGATGCAACCGGAAGGTTTTGTCGATCCAAAGGGAGCTAACAAAGTGTGCAAGCTCCAGCGATCCATTTATGGACTGGTGCAAGCCTCTCGGAGTTGGAATAAACGTTTTGATAGTGTGATCAAAGCATTTGGTTTTATACAGACTTTCGGAGAAGCCTGTATTTACAAGAAAGTGAGTGGGAGCTCTGTAGCATTTCTGATATTATATGTGGATGACATATTGCTGATTGGAAATGATATAGAATTTCTGGATAGCATAAAGGGATACTTGAATAAAAGTTTTTCAATGAAAGACCTCGGTGATGCTGCTTACATATTAGGCATTAAGATCTATAGAGATAGATCAAGACGCTTAATTGGACTTTCACAAAGCACATACCTTGACAAAATTTTGAAGAAGTTCAAAATGGATCAAGCAAAGAAAGGGTTCTTGCCTGTGTTACAAGGTGTGAAGTTGAGTAAGACTCAATGCCCGACCACTGCAGAAGATAGAGAGAATATGAAAGATGTTCCCTATGCATCAGCCATAGGATCTATCATGTATGCAATGCTGTGTACCAGACCTGATGTGTGCCTTGCTATAAGTTTAGCAGGGAGGTACCAAAGTAATCCAGGAGTGGATCACTGGACAGCGGTCAAGAACATCCTGAAATACCTGAAAAGGACTAAGGATATGTTTCTCGTATATGGAGGTGACAAAGAGCTCACCGTAAAAGGTTACATTGATGCAAGATTTGACACTGATCCGGACGATTCTAAATCGCAAACCGGATACGTGTTTACATTAAACGGTGGAGCTGTCAGTTGGTGCAGTTCTAAACAAAGCGTCGTAGCGGGATCTACATGTGAAGCGGAGTACATAGCTGCTTCGGAAGCAGCGAACGAAGGAGTCTGGATGAAGGAGTTCATATCCGATCTAGGTGTCATACCTAATGCATCGGGTCCAATGAAAATCTTTTGTGATAATACTGGTGCAATTGCCTTGGCAAAGGAATCCAGATTTCACAAAAGGACCAAACACATCAAGAGACGCTTCAACTCCATCCGGGATCTAGTCCAGGTGGGAGACATAGAGATTTGCAAGATACATACGGACCTGAATGTTGCAGACCCGTTGACTAAGCCTCTTCCACGAGCAAAACATAATCAGCACCAAGGCTCCATGGGTGTTAGAATCATTACAGTATAATCTAGATTATTGACTCTAGTGCAAGTGGGAGACTGAAGGAAATATGACCTGGAGGCAATAATAAAGTTATTATTTATTTCCTTATAATCATGATAAATGTTTATTATTAATGCTAGAATTGTATTAACCGGAAACATAATACATGTGTGAATACATAGACAAACAAAGTGTCACTAGTATGCCTCTACTTGACTAGCTCGTTAATCAAAGATGGTTATGTTTCCTGACCATGAACAATGAGTTGTTAATTGATTAACGAGGTCACATCATTAGTTGAATGATCTGATTGACATGACCCATTCCATTAGCTTAGCACCCGATCGTTTAGTATGTTACTATTGCTTTCTTCATGACTTATACATGTTCCTATGACTATGAGATTATGCAACTCCCGTTTGCCGGAGGAACACTTTGGGTGCTACCAAACGTCACAACGTAACTGGGTGATTATAAAGGAGCTCTACAGGTGTCTCCAAAGGTAGATGTTGTGATGGCATATTTCGAGATTAGGATTTGTCACTCCGATTGTCGGAGAGGTATCTCTGGGCCCACTCGGTAATACACATCACTATAAGCCTTGCAAGCATTGAAACTAATGAGTTAGTTGCGGGATGATGTTTGACGGAACGAGTAAAGAGACTTGCCGGTAACGAGATTGAACTAGGTATGGAGATACCGACGATCGAATCTCGGGCAAGTAACATACCGATGACAAAGGGAAACCTGGATGCTCATATTGGCTCCCACATATTCTACGAAGATCTTTATCGGTCAGACCGCATAACAACATACGTTGTTCCCTTTGTCATCGGTATGTTACTTGCCCGAGATTCGATCGTCGGTATCTCAATACCTAGTTCAATCTCGTTACTGGCAAGTCTCTTTACTCGTTTCGTAATACATCATCTCGCAACTAACTCATTAGTTGCAATGCTTGCAAGGCTTATGTGATGTGCATTACCGAGAGGGCCCAGAGATACCTCTTCACAATCGAGTGACAAATCTAATCTCGAAATACGCCAACCCAATATGTACCTTTGGAGACACCTGTAGAGCTCCTTTATAATCACCCAGTTACGTTGTGACGTTTGGTAGCACACAAAGTGTTCCTCCGGCAAACGGGAGTTGCATAATCTCATAGTCATAGGAACATGTATAAGTCATGAAGAAAGCAATAGCAACATACTAAACGATTCGGGTGCTAAGCTAATGGAATGGGTCATGTCAATCAGATCATTCAACTAATGATGTGATCCCGTTAATCAAATGACAACACATGTCTATGGTTAGGAAACATAACCATCTTTGATTAACGAGCTAGTCAAGTAGAGGCATACTAGTGACACTTTGTTTGTCTATGTATTCACACATGTATTACGTTTCCGATTAATACAATTCTAGCATGAATAATAAACATTTATCATGAAATAAGGAAATAAATAATAACTTTATTATTGCCTCTAGGGCATATTTCCTTCAGTCTCCCACTTGAACTAGAGTCAATAATCTAGATCACATCACCATGTGATTAACATCGATAGTTCACATCATCATGTGATTAACACCCATAGTTCACATCGCTATGTGACCAACACCCAAAGGGTTTACTAGATTCAGTAATCTAGTTCACATCGCTATGTGATTAACACCCAAGGAGTACTAAGGTGTGATCAGTTTTTGCTTGTGAGAGAATTTTAGTCAACGGGTCTGCCACATTCAGATCCATAAGTATTTTGCAAATTTCTATGTCAACAATGCTCTGCACGGAGCTACTCTAGCTAAGCTCCCACTTTCAATATGTATCTAGACCGAGACTTAGAGTCATATAGATTAGTGTCAAACTTGCATCGGCGTAACCCTTTACCATGAACCTTTTTTCACTTCCATAATCGAGAAACATATCCTTATTCCACTAAGGACAATTTTGACCGCTGTCCAGTGATCTACTCCTAGATCACTATTGTACTCCCTTGCCAAACTCAGTGGTAGGGCATACAATAGATCTGGTATACAGCATGGCATACTTTATAGAACCTATGACTGAGGCATAGGGAATGGCTTTCATTCTCTTTCTATTTTCTGCCGTGGTCGGGCTTTGAGTCTTACTCAACTTCACACCTTGTAACACAGGCAAGAACTCTTTCTTTGACTGTTCCATTTTGAACTACTTCAAAATCTTGTCAAGGTATGTACTCATTGAAAAAACTTATCAAGTGTCTTGATCTATCTCTATAGATCTTGATACTCAATATGTAAGCAGCTTCACCGAAGTCTTTCTTTGAAAAACTCCTGTCAAACACTCCTTTTATGCTTTACAGAATAATTCTACATTATTTCCGATCAACAATATGTCATTCACATATACTTATCAGAAATGCTATGTTGTAGTGCTCCCACTCACTTTCTTGTAAATACAGGCTTCACCGCAAGTCTGTATAAAACTATATGCTTTGATCAACTTATCAAAGCGTATATTCCAACTCCGAGATGCTTGCACCAGTCCATAGATGGATTGCTGGAGCTTGCATATTTTGTTAGCACCTTTAGGATTGACAAAACCTTCTGGTTGCATCATATACAACTCTTCTTTAATAAATCCATTAAGGAATGCAGTTTTGTTTATCCATTTGCCAGATTTCATAAAATGCGACAATTGCTAACATGATTCGGAAAAACTTAAGCGTAGATACGAGTGAGAAACTCTCATCGTAGTCAACACTTTGAACTTTGTAAAAACCTTTTTCGACAAGTCTAGCTTTGTAGATAGTAACACTACTATCAACGCGTCCGTCTTCCTCTTGAAGATCCATTTATTCTCAATTGCTTGCCGATCATCGGGCAAGTCAACCAAAGTCCATACTTTGTTCTCATACATGGATCCCATCTCAGATTTCATGGCTTCAAGCCACTTTGCGGAATCTGGGCTCACCATCGCTTCTTCATAGTTCGTAGGTTCATCATGATCTAGTAGCATGACTTCCAGAACAGGATTACCGTACCACTCTGGTGCGGATCTTACTCTGGTTGATCTACGAGGTTCAGTAGTATCTTGATCTGAAGTTTCATGATCATTATCATTAGCTTCCTCACTAACTGGTGTAGGTGTCACTGAAACAGTTTTCTGTGATGTACTACTTTCCAGTAAGGGAGCAGGTACAGTTACCTCGTCAAGTTCTACTTTCCTCCCACTCACTTCTTTCGAGAGAAACTCCTTCTCTAGAAAAACTCCGAATTTAGCAACAAAAGTCTTGCCTTCGGATTTGTGATAGAAGGTGTACCCAACAGTCTCCTTTGGGTATCCTATGAAGACATATTTCTCCGATTTGGGTTCGAGCTTATCATGTTGAAACTTTTTCACATAAGCATCGCAGTCCCAAACTTTAAGAAACGACAGCTTAGGTTTCTTGCCAAACCATAGTTCATACGGTGTCGTCTCAACGGATTTAGATGGTGCCCTATTTAACGTGAATGCAGCTGTCTCTAATGCATAACCCCAAAACGATAGTGGTAGATCGGTAAGAGACATCATAGATCGCACTTATCTAATAAAGTACGGTTATGACGTTCGGACACACCATACTCTGGTGTTCCAGGTGGCGTGAGTTTGTGAAACTATTCCACATTGTTTTAATTGAAGACCAAACTCGTAACTCAAATATTTGTCTCCGCGATCAGATCGTAGAAACTTTATTTTCTTTTCACGATGATTTTCCACTTCACTCTGAAATTCTTTGAACTTTTCAAATGTTTCAGACTTATGTTTCATCAAGTAGATATACCCATATCTGCTCAAATCATCTGTGAAGTCAGAAAATAATGATACCTGCGAGCTCAATATTCATCGGACCACATACATCAGTATGTATGATTTCCAACAAATCTGTTGCTTGCTTCATTGTTCCGGAGAACGGCGTTTAGTCATCTTGCCCATAAGGCATGGTTCGCAAGCATCAAGTGATTCATAATCAAGTGATTCCAAAATCCCATCAGCATGGAGTTTCTTCATGCGCTTTACACCAATATGACCTAAACGGCAGTGCCACAAATAAGTTGCACTATCATTATTAACTTCGCATCTTTTGGTTTCAATATTATGAATATGTGTATCACTACGATCGAGATCCAATGAACCATTTTCATTGAGTGTGTAACCATATAAGGTTTTATTCATGTAAACAGAACAACAATTTATTCTCTTACTTAAATGAATAACCGTATTACAATAAACATGATCAAATCATATTCATGCTCAACGCAAACACCAAATAACACTTATTTAGGTTCAACACTAATCCCGAAATTATAGGGAGTGTGCGATGATGATCATATCAATCTTGGAACCACTTCCAACTCTCATCGTCACTTCACCCTTAACTAGTCTCTATTCATTCTGCAACTCCCGTTTCGAGTTACTAAGCAACTGAACTAGTACCAAATACTGAGGGGTTGCTATGAACACCAGTAAAGTACACATCAATAACATGTATATCAAATATACCTTTGTTTACTTTGCCAATCCTTCTTATCCGCCAAATACTTGGGGTAGTTCCGCTTCCAGTGACAGTCCCTTTGCAGTAGAAGCACTTAGTCTCAGGCTTAGGACCAGACTTGGGCTTCTTCACTTGAGCAGCAACTTGCTTGCGTTCTTCTTGAAGTTCCCCTTCTTCCCTTTGCCCTTTTCTTGAAACTAGTGGTCTTGTTACCATCAACACTTGATGTTTTCTGATTTCTACCTTCGTCAATTTCCGCATTACGAAGAGCTTGGGAATCGTTTCCGTTATCCCTTGCATATATATAGTTCATCACGAAGTTCTACTAACTTGGTGATGGTGACTAGAGAATTCTGTCAATCACTATCTTATCTGGAAGATTAACTCCCACTTGATTCAAGCGATTGTAGTACCCAGACAATCTGAGCACATGCTCACTCTTGAGCTATTCTCCTCCATCTTTTAGCTATAGAACTTGTTGGAGACTTCATATCTCTCAACTCGGGTATTTGCTTGAAATATTAACTTCAACTCCTGGAACATCTCATATGGTCCATGACGTTCAAAACGTCTTTGAAGTCCCGATTCTAAGCCGTTAAGCATGGTGCACTAAACTATCAAGTAGTCATCATATTGAGCTAGCCAAACGTTCATAACGTCTGCATCTGCTCCTGCAATAGGTCTGTCACCTAAGCGGTGCATCAAGGACATAATTCTTCTGTGCAGCAATGAGGATAAACCTCAGATCACGGATCCAATCCGCATCATTGCTACTAACATCTTTCAACACAATTTTCTCTAGGAACATATCAAAATAAACACAGGGAAGCAACAACGCGAGCTATTGATCTACAACATAATTTGCAAAATACTACCAGGACTAAGTTCATGATAAATTTAAGTTCAATTAATCATATTACTTAAGAACTCCCACTTAGATAGACATCCCTCTAATCCTCTAAGTGATTACGTGATCCAAATCAACTAAACCATACCGATCATCACGTGAGATGGAGTAGTTTCATCGGTGAACATCATTATGTTGATCATATCTACTATATGATTCACGCTCGACCTTTCGGTCTCCGTGTTCCGAGGCCATATCTGTATATGCTTGGCTCGTCAAGTATAACCTGAGTATTCCGGCGTGTGCAAAAAGATCATA
>NC_053023.1:158771770-158802743 GCF_003073215.2 Triticum urartu | reverse complement strand
GCTTATAGTGATGTGCATTACCGAGTGGGCCTAGAGATACCTCTCCGACAATCGGAGTGACAAATCCTAATCTCGAAATACGCCAACCCAACAAGTACCTTCGGAGACACCTGTAGAGCTCCTTTATAATCACCCAGTTACGTTGTGACGTTTGGTAGCACACAAAGTGTTCCTCCGGCAAATGGGAGTTGCATAATCTCATAGTCATAGGAACATGTATAAGTCATGAAGAAAGCAATAGCAACAAACTAAACGATCAAGTGCTATGCTAATGGAATGGGTCAAGTCAATCACATCATTCTCCTAATGATGTGATCCCATTAATCAAATGACAACTCATGTCTATGGTTAGGAAACATAACCATCTTTGATCAATGAGCTAGTCAAGTAGAGGCATACTAGTGACACTCTGTTTGTCTATGTATTCACACATGTATTATGTTTCCGGTTAATACAATTCTAGCATGAATAATAAACATTTATCATGATATAAGGAAATAAATAATAACTTTATTATTGCCTCTAGGGCATATTTCCTTCAGTCTCCCACTTGCACTAGAGTCAATAATCTAGATCACATCGCCATGTGATTTAACATCAATAGTTCACATCACCATGTGATTAACACCCATAGTTCACATCGTCATGTGAACAACACTCAAAGGGTTTACTAGATTCAGTAATCTAGTTCACATCGCTATGTGATTAACACCCAAAGAGTACTAAGGTGTGATCATGTTTTGCTTGTGAGAGAAGTTTAGTCAACGGGTCTGCCACATTCAGATTCGTAAGTATTTTGCAAATTTCTATGTCAACAATGCTCTGCATGGAGCTACTCTAGCTAATTGCTCCCTCTTTCAATATGTATCCAGATTGAGACTTAGAGTCATCTTGATCAGTGTCAAAACTTGCATCGACGTAACCCTTTACAACGAACCTTTTGTCACCTCCATAATCGAGAAACATATCCTTATTCCACTAAGGATAATTTTGACCAATGTCCAATGATCTACTCCTAGATCACTATTGTACGCCGGTATACAATAGGTCTGGTACACAGCATGGCATACTTTATAGAACCTATGGCTGAGGCATAGGGAATGACTTTCATTCTCTCTCTATCTTCTGCCGTGGTCGGGTTTTGAGTCTTACTCAACTTCACACCTTTGTAACACAGGCAAGAACTCCTTCTTTGACTGTTCCATTTTGAACTACTTCAAAATCTTGTCAAGTTATGTACTCATTGAAAAACTTATCAAGCGTCTAGATCTATCTCTATAGATCTTGATGCTCAATATGTAAGCAGCTTCACCGAGGTCTTTCTTTGAAAAACTCCTTTCAAACATTCCTTTATGCTTTGCAGAATAATTCTACATTATCTCCGATCAACAATATGTCTTTCACATATACTTATCAGAAATGCTATAGTGCTCCCACTCACTCTTTTGTAAATACAGGCTTCACCGCAAGTCTGTCTAAAACTATATGCTTTGATCAACTTATCAAAGCGTATATTCCAACTCCGAGATGCTTGCACCAGTCCATAGATGGATCGCTGGAGCTTGCATATTTTGTTAGTACCTTTAGGATTGACAAAACCTTCTGGTTGCATCATATACAACTCTTCTTTAATAAATCCATTAAGGAATGCAGTTTTGTTTATCCATTTGCCAGATTTCATAAAATGCGGCAATTGCTAACATGATTCGGACAGACTTAAGCATAGATACGAGTGAGAAACTCTCATCGTAGTCAACACCTTGAACTTGTCGAAAAACTTTTTTGGGACAATTCTAGCTTTGTAGATAGTAACACTACTATCAGTGTCCGTCTTCCTCTTGAAGATCCATTTAATCTCAATGGCTCGCCGATCATTGGGCAAGTCAATCAAAGTCCATACTTTGTTCTCATACATGGATCTCATCTCAGATTTCATGGCCTCAAGCCATTTCGCGGAATCTGGGCTCATCATCGCTTCCTCATAGTTCGTAGGCTCGTCATGGTCAAGTAACATGACCTCCAGAACAGGATTACCGTACTACTCTGGTGCGGATCTCACTCTGGTTTACCTACGAGGTTCGGTAGTAACTTGATCTGAAGTTACATGATCATCATCATTAGCTTCCTCACTAATCGGTGTAGTAGTCACAGGAACAGATTTCTGTGATGAACTACTTTCCAATAAGGGAGCAGGTACAGTTACCTCATCAAGTTCTACTTTCCTCCCACTCACTTCTTTCGAGAGAAACTCCTTTTCTAGAAAGGATCCATTCAAAGCAATGAATATATTGCCTTCGGATCTGTGATAGAAGGTGTACCCAACATTTTCTTTTGGGTATCCTATGAAGACGCACTTCTCCGTTTTGGGTTAGAGCTTATCAGGTTGAAACTTTTTCACATAAGCATTGCAACCTCAAACTTTAAGAAACGACAGCTTAGGTTTCTTGCCAAACCATAGTTCATACGGTGTCGTCTCAACGGATTTAGATGGTGCCCTATTTAACGTGAATGCAACTGTCTCTAATGCATAACCCCAAAACGATAGTGGTAGATTGGTAAGAGACATCATAGATCGCACCATATCTAATAAAGTACGGTTATGACGTTCGGACACACCATTACACTGTGGTGTTCTAGGTGGCGTGAGTAGTGAAACTATTTCACATTGTTTTAACTGGAGGCCAAACTCGTAACTCAAATATTTTACTTCCGTGATCATATCATAGAAACTTTTATTTTTGTTACAATGATTCTCCACTTCACTCTGAAATTCTTCGAATTTTTTTAAATATTTCAGACTTGTGTTTCATCAAGTAGATATACTCATATATGCTCAAATCATCTGTGAAGATCAGAAAATAATGATACCTGTCGCGAGCCTCAATATTCATCGGACCACATACATCAGTATGTATGATTTCCAAAAAATCTGTTGCTCGCTCCATTGTTCTGAAGAACGAAGTCTTAGTCATCTTGCCCATGAGGCATGGTTCGCAAGCATCAACTGATTCATAATCAAGTGATTCCAAAAGCCCATCAACATGGAGTTTCTTCATGCGCTTTACACCAATATGACCTAAATGGCAGTGCCACAAATAAGTTGCACTATCATTATTAACTTTGCATCTTTTGGTTTCAATATTATGATTATGTGTATCAGTACGATCGAGATCCAACGAACTATTTTCATTGGGTGTGTAACCATATAAGGTTTTATTCATGTAAACAGAACAACAATTTATTCTCTTACTTAAATGAATAACCGTATTACAATAAACATGATCAAATCATATTCATGCTCAACGCAAACACCAAATAACACTTATTTAGGTTCAACACTAATCCCGAAAGTATAGGGAGTGTGCAATGATGAACATATCAATCTTGGAACCACTTCCAACACACATCGTCACTTCACCCTTAACTAGTCTCTGTTTATTCTGCAACTCCCGTTTCGAGTTACTAATCTTAGCAACTGAACTAGTATCAAATACTGAGGGGTTGCTATAAACACTAGTAAAGCACACATCAATAACATGTATATCAAATATACTTATGTTCACTTTGCCATCCTTCTTATCCGCCAATCACTTGGGGTAGTTCCGCTTCCAGTGACCAGTCCCTTTGCAGTAGAAGCACTTAGTCTCAGGCTTAGGACCAGACTTGGGCTTCTTCACTTGAGCAGCAACTTGCTTGCCGTTCTTCTTGAAGTTCCCCTTCTTCCGTTTGCCCTTTTCTTGAAATTAGTGGTCTTGTCTACCATCAACACTTGATGTTTTTCTTGATTTCTACCTTCGTCGATTTTAGCATCACGAAGAGCTTGGGAATCGTTTCCGTTATCCCTTGCATATTATAGTTCATCATGAAGTTCTACTAACTTGGTGATGGTGACTAGAGAATTCTGTCAATCACTATTTTATCTGGAAGATTAACTCCCACTTGATTCAAGCGATTGTAGTACCCAGACAATCTGAGCACATGCTCACTAGTTGAGCGATTCTCCTCCATCTTTTAGCTATAGAACTTGTTGGAGACTTCATATCTCTCAACTCGAGTATTTGCTTGAAATATTAAGTTTAACTCCTGGTACATCTCATATGGTCCATGACGTTCAAAACATCTTTGAAGTCCCGATTCTAAGCCATTAAGCATGGTGCACTAAACTATCAAGTAGTCATCATATTGAGCTAGCCAAACGTTCATAACGTCTGCATCTGCTCCTGCAATAGGTCTGTCACCTAGCGGTGCATCAAGGACATAATTCTTCTGTGCAGCAATGAGGATAAACCTCAGATCACGGATCCAATCCACATCATTGCTACTAACATCTTTCAACACAATTTTCTCTAGGAACATATCAAAATAAACATATGAAAGCAACAACGCGAGCTATTGATCTACAACATAATTTGCAAAATACTACCAGGACTAAGTTCATAATAAATTGAAGTTCAATTAATCATATTACTTAAGAACTCCCACTTAGATAGACATCCCTCTAATCATCTAAGTGATCACGTGATCCAAATCAACTAAACCATGTCTGATTAGCACGTGAGATGGAGTAGTTTTCAATGGTGAACATCACTATGTTGATCATATCTACTATATGATTCACGCTCGACCTTTCGGTCTCCAGTGTTCCGAGGCCATATCTGTATATGCTAGGCTTGTCAAGTTTAACCTGAGTATTCCGCGTGTGCAACTGTTTTGCACCCGTTGTATTTGAACGTAGAGCCTATCACACCCGATCATCACGTGGTGTCTCAGCACGAAGAACTTTCGCAACGGTGCATACTCAGGGAGAACACTTATACCTTGAAATTTAGTGAGAGATCATCTTATAAAGCTATTGTCGAACTAAGCAAAATAAGATGTATAAAAGATAAACATCATATGCAATCAAAATATGTGACATGATATGGCCATGATCATCTTGCGCCTTTGATCTCCATCTCCAAAGTACTGTCATGATCTCTATCGTCACCGGCATGACACCATGATCTCCATCATCTTGATCTATATCAATGTGTCGTTACATGGTCGCCTCGCCAACAATTGCTCTTGCAACTATTGCTATCGCATAGCGATAAAGTAAAGCAATTATTTGGCGCTTGCATCTTATGCAATAGAGAGACAACCATAAGGATTTTGCCAGTTGCCGATAACTTCAACAAAACATGATCATCTCATACAACAACTTATATCTCATCACGTCTTGACCATATCACATCACAACATGCCCTGCAAAAACAAGTTAGACGTCCTCTACTTTGTTGTTGCAATTTTACGTGGCTGCTACGGGCTTAGCAAGAACCAATATTACCTACGCATCAAAACCACAACGATAGTTTGTCCAGTTGGTGCTGTTTTAACCTTCGCAAGGACCGGGCGTAGCCACACTCGGTTCAACTAAAGTTGGAGAAACTGACACCCGCCAGCCACCTGTGTGCAAAGCACGTCGGTAGAACCAGTCTCGCGTAAGCATACGCGTAATATCGGTCCGGGCCGCTTCATCCAACAATACCACCGAACCAAAGTATGACATGCTGGTAAGCAGTATGACTTATATCGCCCACAACTCACTTGTGTTCTACTCGTGCACAACATCAACGCATAAAACCAAGGCTCTGATACCACTGTTGGGGAACGTAGTAATTTCAAAAAAAAATCCTACGCACACGCAAGATCATGGTGATGCATAGCAACGAGAGGGGAGAGTGTTGTCTACGTACCCTCGTAGACCGACAGCGGAAGCGTTATGACAACGCGGTTGATGTAGTCGTACGTCTTCACGGCCCGACCGATCAAGCACCGAAACTACGGCACCTCCGAGTTCTAGCACACGTTCACCTCGATGACGATCCCCGGACTCCGATCCAGCAAAGTGTCGGGGAAGAGTTCCGTCAGCACGATGGCGTGGTGACGATCTTGATGTTCTACCATCGCAGGGCTTCGCCTAAGCACCGCTACAATATTATCGAGGATTATGGTGGAGGGGGGGCACCGCACACGGCTAAGAGAATGATCACGAAGATCAACTTGTGTGTCTATGGGGTGCCCCTTGGCCACGTATATAAAGGAGTGGAGGAGGGGGGAGAGGGCCGGCCCCTATGGCGCGCCCTGGAGGAGTCCTACTCCCATCGGGAGTAGGATTCCCCCCTTCCAAGTAGTAGGAGTAGGAGTCAAGGCAAGGGAAGGGAGAAGAGAAGGAAGGAGGGGGCACAGCCCCTCCCCCTGGTCCAATTCGGACTAGGCCTTGGGGGGCGCCCAACCTCTCCTCTCTCTTTCCCCTCAAGCCCAATAAGGCCCATATACTCCCCGGCGAATTCCCGTAACTCTCCGGTACTCCGAAAAATACCCGAATCACTCGGAACCTTTCCGATGTCCGAATATAGTTGTCCAATATATCGATCTTTATGTCTCGACCATTTCGAGACTCCTCGTCATGTCCTCGATCTCATCCGGGACTCTGAAATCCTTTAGTACATCAAAACTCATAAACTCATAATATAACTGTCATCGAAACCTTAAGCGTGCGGACCCTACGGGTTCGAGAACAATGTGGACATGACCGAGACACGTCTCCGGTCAATAACCAATAGCGGAACCTGGATGCTCATATTGGCTCCCACATATTCTACGAAGATCTTTATCGGTCAGACCGCATAACAACATACGTTGTTCCCTTTGTCATCGGTATGTTACTTGCCCGAGATTCGATCGTTGGTATCTCAATACCTAGTTCAATCTCGTTACCGGCAAGTCTCTTTACTCGTTTCGTAATACGTCATCTCACAACTAACTCATTAGTTGCAATGCTTGCAAGGCTTATGTGATGTGCATTACCGAGAGGGCCCAGAGATACCTCTCCGATAATCGGAGTGACAAATCCTAATCTCGAAATACGCCAACCCAACATGTACCTTTGGAGACACCTGTAGAGCTCCTTTATAATCACCCAGTTACGTAGTGACGTTTGGTAGCCACACAAAGTGTTCCTCCGGTAAACGGGAGTTGCATAATCTCATAGTCATAGGAACATGTATAAGTCATGAAGAAAGCAATAGCAACAAACTAAACGATCAAGTGCTATGCTAACGGAATGGGTCAAGTCAATCACATCATTCTCTAATGATGTGATCCCGTTAATCAAATGACAACTCATGTCTATGGCTAGGAAACTTAACCATCTTTGATTCAACAAGCTAGTCAAGTAGAGGCATAATAGTGACATACTGTTTGTCTATGTATTCAGACATGTATTATGTTTCCGGTTAATACAATTCTAGCATGAATAATAAACATTTATCATGATATAAGGAAATAAATAATAACTTTATTATTGCCTCTAGGGCATATTCCTTCACGACCCACCCGGCCGGGTCCTCCGCCTCTAAGCGCCTCCCCTGCCATGCCGTGTTAGAGAGCCTTTTCCCCGGTCTCTCGCCCCTGCCATGGTCGGGCAGAGAGCCTTTTCCACGGTCTCTCGCCTCTGCCATGGTCGGGTCCGTCCGCTATGAGCCGTTGTTGGCACACGACGTTCCCGCCCAAGTGGTTGACCAGCCGTTGAGGCCGTTCTCCGCACGCCTCCGTGGTGGATGCGCATCTAGCCGCCGGTCTTTGCCGGCCCTGCGCCCCTGACCCTGCTCACGAATCACGTTGGGTCACTGTACGCCGAACCGCCGGGCCTGTCTGAAACACACCTGTGAAGCTGAAACCGTGAAAGGTCATCATTTGGGGACACAGCGATGGGTTGCTAATGTTATTAAGGAAAAGTTACATGATAGCCCATATTTTAGGCCAAGAGATATGGCATGTGATCTCCAACTGGAGTATGGACTATCCCTAAATTACTCACAGGCGTGAAGTAGCTTTTAGGACCAGCAAAAATCGCATGCCTAATAAGGCCGTGTTCTAGCTTTAACTTACCAAGCTCTCTAACTGATATCACAGATTCGGGACGTGGAAGATCAATTGTTCAGAGAGAATTTTATGGCACGTATAATGAGCCATGCATCCAGTTACTAATGGAGAAAAATGGATTACAAGGTGAAGTACCATCGGTGTTGCCTGACAGTCATCATGG
The DNA here is from genome assembly GCF_003073215.2 of Triticum urartu. Taxonomy (NCBI): domain Eukaryota; kingdom Viridiplantae; phylum Streptophyta; class Magnoliopsida; order Poales; family Poaceae; genus Triticum; species Triticum urartu. Next base: position 158,794,654 of record NC_053023.1, on the reverse strand, counting down.
ATATTGCATGGATTTTCTTATTGAAGCATTTAAAGGGTAATTGAACAGTGAGTGGACTGAAGAAGCACGAGATGCTATGGTTGAACTGGGCTGTATTTTCATGCCAGCGTGTGCTGCCGAAGCTGGTCCACGCCGGTACATCCGTGTCGGGATTCCTCCAGAGCGCCTCTGCTCGTCTCACCTGCCTCGGACCCGCAGCTCTAAGCACTGGGTCACCGAGCGCCGCCTCCGCTGTGGCCCGCCTTGTTGACCTGCCTTGTTGCTCGCTTCCGCGACTTTCTGCTAGGACCCTCTACCGTTGTCGTGGTTACGCCCCAGGTCGCTGGTTTACCTGAGCCGTCGGGGCTAATTGCGTCGCCGGTCTGCCTGAGCCGCTGGGTTATACAGAGTTGCCGATCTGCGTCGAGCCGTCTCTGTTGCGTTGAACGGATCATCCGTCATCCGAACAATCACACAATTGTTCACTACATCAACAAGACGTGGTTGACTCGCCCGTCCGCGCGGCTTACCGCGCCTGCGATTGACTCCCCCATCCGCCGGCTTACAACGCCGCGACCGATTCATCTGTCTGAGCCGCCTCTGATGATGCGGTCATCTTTTCCGTCCGTCTCTCGCGGCCTGGTCTATATCAAAACACTGGGCCGCACCTATCTGCATGAGCTCTTTATTGAGTATGAGCAGTCACTGCTTGGGTAGCCCGGTTTTCTTCCAACAAATGGAGGCAAAATATCATTGTATTCTCAGCCGCCATCTTCACTTTGATGCTCAATGGGCATGCGCACAAGCGCCGCCACTACAGTTTGGTTAACTTCAAACAGCCAGTTGGAAGGAATCATTGGCCGAGTTGCTGACACGGCTCATACGAGATCATTTATAACCCGCCGCAGTCACCTCAACATTCTGTCGATTCACATCGCGCTATCAACGCCAATGATATACACTTTCTACTATGGTCAAATACGGAGAATCTCAAGACAACTCCTCGAGTCGTCTTAAGACCCGGGGGCTACAATGATATGACTCGGCAAGTCTTACCAATTTCAGTAAATTCAAGAACCCCAGGACATTGGAGGGAAAAATAACCCGGCCCCGGAGATTACTACTATATCGATGAAAATTTAAAAGGCCATCAGAAAAAATTCCGGCTCACAATGATGCTTCCAGTTTACAATCCGGTCAAGGGAAATCACATCTCCCACACAGCGCTGAAGCTCTCAATATCCGGTTCAAAATCCGTTTTAAGAGGAAACTATCTCCCAAAAAGCTCTGAAGCTCTCAAATCCGGTTTAAAACACCGGCTCAAGAAGAATATCCATCTCTCGCAAGTTCGAGTTCTCAGAAAAATTAAAGGTTGCCAAAGAGAACTTGCTGTCATGATGCGCGGTTCAAACATGGCTTATCTTATTATGATCATTTGGGGGCTTCCTGCTCATCGAGCATAGCTGTCGCTACCCTCTTCATTGACGCAATGCCAAAACTTGTGATCACTTGGGGGCTTCCTGCTCATCGAGCATAGCTGTCGGTACCCTCTTGATCGGCGCAAGGCCAAAAGTTTATATGATCACTTGGGGGCTTCCTGTTCAAACATAGGTGTACCCTCCTGATCGGCGCAAGGCCAAAAGTTTATATGATCACTTGGGGGCTTCCTGTTCAAACATAGGTGTATTCACCAAAGAGAACATAGATGTCAGTACCCTTTTGATCTTCTCAACGCCACGCTTGTAAGCATGTCACTTGGGGGCTTCTTGTTCAAACATAGGCGTATTCGACCAAAGAGAACATAGCGTTACTACCCTCTTGACCAGGTTTTTCCAAACATAGGCGTATTCGATCGAAGAGAACAAACTCTGACCGGGTCGTCCTACCTGTAACACCAGCTGCTTCAACTCCATCAGGTCATCCTGATTGACCCGCCGAACTCTTAACAATCAGTCTTTACGGCGTATTCGACCAAGATCTGAGCTCGATTAAGGTTCAAACGACGGCTTGTCATGTGAGAGTACGGTTTACAAAGTCAGATGGATCCAGGCTTCATAAGCCGCCTTCCTTGAAACGTGGATAAATCGGCCCATGATACTGTTACTCTGGCCCCGCGTACTCCTCATAAGTCTTTGAGCAAGACCAGACTTATCTAGGGTCCAAATGTCGATTGGGCACACTATGAGTCAGGATCATGGAAGCACGAACAATCTAGGGGCTTCGACTAGTTTCATTGAAGAAGACACTTTAATTTGACAGTCTACAAAAGCCTTGAATTTCTTTTGATTTCTTATTCGTATTTGAGTTTTTCGCTGCTTTCCGGTTTTTATAAGTCGGGCCCAGCTGCCCTGTTTACGGTTCATATTTGAAGCATCTTCGGGTCTTTGCAACCCGCCAGGATTGCAGACTCTAAGTCGCCAGTATATGATAATAGCCCAACTTGGCTGAATTTTCATGATGATATTGAATGATTGAGGTTTCAAACCGGCTTATATTATTCAAATCTTTAATAGCCAATATGGCTGGATTTTTATTATGGTTATTAATAAACAATGTTATGAATGAGGTTTTCAAAGTCGCTTCAGCGCAATGGATATAATTTATTATACAATGGAATGAATAGTCCCGAGTCGCTGCAAGCTTACGATCCGGCACTTGGGGGCTACATTATTCATGTTGAAGATTACATCAAATATGCAAGTCCCATGTCACTGCCAGCATGCACCATGGCACTTGGGGGCTAATGCAACATCATTTTTTTCTCACCCTATTGAAGACCCGACTCATCACATTGTAAATGAGCCAGCCCTTGGGGGCTACCAATTGCTCCTGTAAAAAAATTAAGTATATATATAAAAAGTCCCGGCTCAATATTATCTTACTGAGCTGGCCCTTGGGGGCTACATGTTGCTACTCAAATTTACATGATTATATCTACAAAGTCCCTGCTCATTATTGCATAATGACCCGGCCCTTGGGGGCTACACTGGTTGAAGTTTTTATGGGCATCAGGCAATTACAAGTCCCAGGTTGCTGCAAGCATGACAACCTGACACTTGGGGGCTACATATGTGGAATATTCAGTTTATGACTAATGACTGAGATGAACAACCAGGGATTTCTTTCAATATGGATGTTGCATTACACTGTCCGTCCCTCTTCTCTCTTTTCTCCTCCTGGCCGTTTCGTGTCCGTTGGGCCTCTTGTTTGAGAGAGGGAATAAGTCCGGTGTAAATTTGACCTAACCTTTGAATGTTAGAACGGATAAATCCTTCGGTCCTGGCGAATATTGCTTGTGTGTAATGGTGGCCTTCACTCGCTGTCGTTAGTCATAAACTGAATATTCCACATATGTAGCCCCCAAGTGTCAGGTTGTCATGCTTGCAGCAACCTGGGACTTGTAATTGCCTGATGCCCATAAAAACTTCAACCAGTGTAGCCCCCAAGGGCCGGGTCATTATGCAATAATGAGCAGGGACTTTGTAGATATAATCATGTAAATTTGAGTAGCAACATGTAGCCCCCAAGGGCCAGCTCAGTAAGATAATATTGAGCCGGGACTTTTTATATATATACTTAATTTTTTTACAGGAGCAATTGGTAGCCCCCAAGGGCTGGCTCATTTACAATGTGATGAGTCGGGTCTTCAATAGGGTGAGAAAAAAATGATGTTGCATTAGCCCCCAAGTGCCATGGTGCATGCTGGCAGTGACATGGGACTTGCATATTTGATGTAATCTTCAACATGAATAATGTAGCCCCCAAGTGCCGGATCGTAAGCTTGCAGCGACTCGGGACTATTCATTCCATTGTATAATAAATTATATCCATTGCGCTGAAGCGACTTTGAAAACCTCATTCATAACATTGTTTATTAATAACCATAATAAAAATCCAGCCATATTGGCTATTAAAGATTTGAATAATATAAGCCGGTTTGAAACCTCAATCATTCAATATCATCATGAAAATTCAGCCAAGTTGGGCTATTATCATATACTGGCGACTTAGAGTCTGCAATCCTGGCGGGTTGCAAAGACCCGAAGATGCTTCAAATATGAACCGTAAACAGGGCAGCTGGGCCCGACTTATAAAAACCGGAAAGCAGCGAAAAACTCAAATACGAATAAGAAATCAAAAGAAATTCAAGGCTTTTGTAGACTGTCAAATTAAAGTGTCTTCTTCAATGAAACTAGTCGAAGCCCCTAGATTGTTCGTGCTGCCATGATCCTGACTCATAGTGTGCCCAATCTACATTTGGACCCTAGATAAGTCTGGTCTTGCTCAAAGACTTATGAGGAGTACGCGGGGCCAGAGTAACAGTATCATGGGCCGATTTATCCACGTTTCAAGGAAGGCGGCTTATGAAGCCTGGATCCATCTGACTTTGTAAACCGTACTCTCACATGACAAGCCGTCGTTTGAACCTTAATCGAGCTCAGATCTTGGTCGAATACGCCGTAAAGACTGATTGTTAAGAGTTCGGCGGGTCAATCAGGATGACCTGATGGAGTTGAAGCAGCTGGTGTTACAGGTAGGACGACCCGGTCAGAGTTTGTTCTCTTCGATCGAATACGCCTATGTTTGGAAAAACCTGGTCAAGAGGGTAGTAACGCTATGTTCTCTTTGGTCGAATACGCCTATGTTTGAACAAGAAGCCCCCAAGTGACATGCTTACAAGCGTGGCGTTGAGAAGATCAAAAGGGTACTGACATCTATGTTCTCTTTGGTGAATACACCTATGTTTGAACAGGAAGCCCCCAAGTGATCATATAAACTTTTGGCCTTGCGCCGATCAGGAGGGTACACCTATGTTTGAACAGGAAGCCCCCAAGTGATCATATAAACTTTTGGCCTTGCGCCGATCAAGAGGGTACCGACAGCTATGCTCGATGAGCAGGAAGCCCCCAAGTGATCACAAGTTTTGGCATTGCGTCAATGAAGAGGGTAGCGACAGCTATGCTCGATGAGCAGGAAGCCCCCAAATGATCATAATAAGATAAGCCATGTTTGAACCGCGCATCATGACAGCAAGTTCTCTTTGGCAACCTTTAATTTTTCTGAGAACTCGAACTTGCGAGAGATGGATATTCTTCTTGAGCCGGTGTTTTAAACCGGATTTGAGAGCTTCAGAGCTTTTTGGGAGATAGTTTCCTCTTAAAACGGATTTTGAACCGGATATTGAGAGCTTCAGCGCTGTGTGGGAGATGTGATTTCCCTTGACCGGATTGTAAACTGGAAGCATCATTGTGAGCCGGAATTTTTCTGATGGCCTTTTAAATTTTCATCGATATAGTAGTAATCTCCGGGGCCGGGTTATTTTTCCCTCCAATGTCCTGGGGTTCTTGAATTTACTGAAATTGGTAAGACTTGCTGAGTCATATCATTGTAGCCCCCGGGTCTTAAGACGACTCGAGGAGTTGTCTTGAGATTCTCCGTATTTGACCATAGTAGAAAGTGTATATCATTGGCGTTGATAGCGCGATGTGAATCGACAGAATGTTGAGGTGACTGCGGCGGGTTATAAATGATCTCGTATGAGCCGTGTCAGCAACTCGGCCAATGATTCCTTCCAACTGGCTGTTTGAAGTTAACCAAACTGTAGTGGCGGCGGCTTGTGCGCATGCCCATTGAGCCATCAAGTGAAGATGGCGGCTGAGAATACATGATATTTTGCCTCCAATTTGTTGGAAGAAAACCGGGCTACCCAAGCAGTGACTGCTCATACTCAATAAAGAGCTCATGCAGATAGGTGCGGCCCAGTGTGTTGATATAGACCAGGCCGCGAGAGACGGACGGAAAAGATGACCGCATCATCAGAGGCGGCTCAGACAGATGAATCGGCCGCGGCGTTGTAAGCCGGCGGACGGGGGAGTCAATCGCAGGCGCGGTAAGCCGCGCGGACGGGCGAGTCAACCACGTCTTGTTGATGTAGTGAACAATTGTCTGATTGTTCGGATGACGGATGATCCGTTCAACGCAACAGAGACGGCTCAACGCGGATCGGCAACTCTGTATAACCCGGCGGCTCAGGCAGACCGGCGACGCAATTAGCCCCGACGGCTCAGGTAAACCAGCGACCTGGGGCGTAACCACGACAACGGTAGAGGGTCCTAGCAGAAAGTCGCGGAAGCGAGCAACAAGGCAGGTCAACAAGGCGGGCCACAGCGGAGGCGGCGCTCGGTGACCCAGTGCTTAGAGCTACGGGTCCGAGGCAGGTGAGGCGAGCAGAGGTGCTCTGGAGGAATCCCGACACGGATGTACCGGCGTGGACCAGCTTCGGCAGCACACGCTGGCATGAAAATACAGCCCAGTTCAACCATAGCATCTCGTGCTTCTTCAGTCCACTCACTGTTCAATTACCCTTTAAATGCTTCAATAAGAAAATCCATGCAATATCCATGATGACTGTCAGGCAACACCGATGGTACTTCACCTCGTAATCCATTTTTCTCCATTAGTAACTGGATGCATGGCTCATTATACGTGCCATAAAATTCTCTCTGAACAATTGATCTTCCACGTCCCGAATCTGTGATATCAGTTAGAGAGCTTGGTAAGTTTAAGCTAGAACATGACCTTATTAGGCATGCGATTTTTGCTGGTCCTAAAAGCTACTTCACACCTGCGAGTAATTTAGGGACAGTCCATACTCCAGTTGGAGATCACATGCCATATCTCTTGGCCTAAAATATGGGCTATCATGTAACTTTTCCTTAATAACATTAGCAACCCATCGCTGTGTCCCCAAATGATGACCTTTCACGGTTTCAGCTTCACAGGTGTGTTTCAGACAGGCCCAGGCGTGACGTGCAGGGTCAAGGAAAGACCGGCGGCTAGATGCGCATCCACCGCGGAGGCGTGCGGAGAACGGCCTCAACGGCTGGTCAACCACTTGGCGGCAGTGGCTCACGATGGACGCGGGCAGCTCAAGGCCGGAACGTCGTGTGCCAACAACGGCTCATAGCGGACGCACCCGACCATGGCAGAGGCGAGAGACCGTGGAAAAGGCTCTCTAACACGGCATGGCAGGGGAGGCGCTTAGAGGCGGAGGACCCGGCCGGGTGGGTCGTGAAGGAAATATGCCCTAGAGGCAATAATAAAGTTATTATTTATTTCCTTATATCATGATAAATGTTTATTATTCATGCTAGAATTGTATTAACCGGAAACATAATACATGTCTGAATACATAGACAAACAGTATGTCACTATTATGCCTCTACTTGACTAGCTTGTTGAATCAAAGATGGTTAAGTTTCCTAGCCATAGACATGAGTTGTCATTTGATTAACGGGATCACATCATTAGAGAATGATGTGATTGACTTGACCCATTCCGTTAGCATAGCACTTGATCGTTTAGTTTGTTGCTATTGCTTTCTTCATGACTTATACATGTTCATATGACTATGAGATTATGCAACTCCCGTTTACCGGGGGAACACTTTGTGTGCTACCAAACGTCACAACGTAACTGGGTGATTATAAAGGTGCTCTACAGGTGTCTCCAAAGGTACTTGTTGGGTTGACCGTATTTCGAGATTAGGATTTGTCACTCCGATTGTCGGAGAGGTATCTCTGGGCCCTCTCGGTAATGCACATCACATAAGCCTTGCAAGCATTGCAAATAATGAGTTAGTTGTGAGATGACGTATTACGAAACGAGTAAAGAGACTTGTCGGTAACGAGATTGAACTAGGTATTGAGATACCAACGATCGAATCTCGGGCAAGTAACATACCGATGACAAAGGGAACAACGTATGTTGTTATGCGGTCTGACCGATAAAGATCTTCGTAGAATATGTGGGAGCCAATATGAGCATCCAGGTTCCGCTATTGGTTATTGACCGGAGACGTGTCTCGGTCATGTCCACATTGTTCTCGAACCCGTAGGGTCCGCACGCTTAAGGTTTCGATGACAGTTATATTATGAGTTTATGAGTTTTGATGTACCGAAGGAGTTCGGAGTCCCGGATGAGATCGGGGACATGATGAGGAGTCTCGAAATGGTCAAGACATAAAGATCGATATATTGGACGACTATATTCGGACATCGGAAAGGTTCCGAGTGATTCGGGTATTTTTCAGAGTACCGGAGAGTTACGGGAATTCGCCGGGGAGTATATGGGCCTTATTGGGCTTTAGGGGAAAGAGAGAGGAGAGGTTGGGCGCCCCCCCAAGGCCTAGTCCGAATTGGACTGGGGGGAGGGGCTGCGCCCCCTCCTTCCTTCTCTTCTCCCTTCCCTTGCCTTGACTCCTACTCCTACTACTTGGAAGGGGGGGAATCCTACTCCCGGTGGGAGTAGGACTCCTCCAGGGCGCGCCATAGGGGCCGGCCCTCTCCCCCTCCTCCACTCCTTTATATACGTGGCCAAGGGGCACCCCATAGACACACAAGTTGATCTTCGTGATTGTTCTCTTAGCCGTGTGCGGTGCCCCCTCCACCATAATCCTCGATAATATTGTAGCGGTGCTTAGGCGAAGCCCTGCGACGGTAGAACATCAAGATCGTCACCACGCCATCGTGCTGACGGAACTCTTCCCCGACACTTTGCTGGATCGGAGTCCGGGGATCGTCATCGAGCTGAACGTGTGCTAGAACTCGGAGGTGCCGTAGTTTCGGTGCTTGATCGGTCGGGCCGTGAAGACGTATGACTACATCAACCGCGTTGTCATAACGCTTCCGCTGTCGGTCTACGAGGGTACGTAGACAACTCTCTCCCCTCTCGTTGCTATGCATCACCATGATCTTGCGTGTGCGTAGGAATTTTTTTGAAATTACTACGTTCCCCAACAGATCCAACACGCGCCAAATGTAACCCCTTTGAAAGGTTTGGATGCCTGCTATGATACTTTGCAATGTATAGGAAGATCCTTTCTTCGATCCAACCTTCAATATGTCCCTGTCGGGATAATACTTTGCACTCAACACACATGCACATAAGGAGTCTAGGTTCTGGATAGGTCGCCGACACTGTTTTGCTAACATAGCAAGGTTAAAACTGTACGGGTCTCTAAATCACAAGCGCCCTTTCTTCTTCGGCACACACATTTTCCACCATGCAAACCGGTGCATCTTTTCCTCTCATCATTATCGCCCCACCAAAATCTTACTATCACATTAGTGATTGTTTTTCAAATACCTTTGGGTAGTTGAAACTTTAGGGTTTTGTTATGATAGTGCCCCTGGTTCCTTAATTGTGCTTAGTTGTCCCCGCTCTAAAATTTTGCTCACTTTTCCCCACCCTCTTGTCTTAGACTCTCACAAATGGTCAAACTGGATGTTTGCCGCCGGGTCAATGGCTTGACCATTAACTGCTTACAAGTGCGGACGCTTAGGGCCGGGTCCTCCTTTCACCGTTATGTGATGATGAGTGGCCAGGAGACATGTTAGAGAATCTTTGAAATAGATCGAGCCACTCCTGCACCGCCCCACCTCCTCCTCCGCCGCCGCCGTTGTGTCCTCCATCCTCTAACCCTATTCCGTTTGTCGGTGACGTCGTGCCTCCACCACATCAACCCCCCCAATCTGGGATTAAGAAGCGATATCGGGGGAGGACGCCCTCTGACCCATCGAACATGGAGATGACTGAGTTGAATCGGAGGCGGATAATTCATGGATTCTATCTGGGTAAGCATCGTTTCCCATCAAATTGATGAGCAAACTCGTAAATTAGGTAGTATTTGACCATTGGTCGCTTGAATTGTACCAATTTGGGTTGCTGAATTTTTCCAGCCTAACTGCACCCTTTTATTTCAATCGAATAGGATTGACCTTGCGCTTGCTTTTCGCCCGGCGGTTAGAATGGAAACTAGCATGCTGCGTGGTACTAAACCGCATATGATCTCTGGATTTTTCTACCCGAAGGTGGTAGAAATCAGCAATTCGTTCAAAGATTTTTGCAATGCACTCAGTTTCGTGTATCACTGGAGCTCTATCGATGTTGTTGAATTGAAATATTTCAACAGTAGCAAGCAAAGATTTCTCCCACTAACTTGCTATGGGCATCTAGAATTGCTATTTAGTTTGAATGCTGACAAACATTTCGATAAAATCCATATCGGTGTGCTTCAACCATGCAAAGATTGGGACAAGGGGAAGTGTGTTCATACATCATCTGTCTCTGATAATAGCGAGCACCCCGGCACTCCTTGTAGGTCCAGACCAAGTAAACATAGTGGTCCTGAAAGCCCCAACATGTCTGCTGCCGCTTCTCCTGTCCGTTCCGTAGCTGTGGTAGAACTAGATGTAGAGCCTGACGAGGAAGTGCCTAGACTTGATGATGAGGATGAGATGATGTACCCTAAACTGGTAGATATAGTCAGTCAACAGGCAATGGAAGATGAATATCCGAAGGTAGTCGTGCTAGATTTGATGACACCGACGATGAAGAGAGGGATGAGAACATTGCCAGCTTAGTTTTAGATGAATACGATGGTGATGACATGCCAACAATTGAGTGAACAGGGAAGATCCTTAGCTTACTCCAGGCACCATATTAGAATCGATGGTGGATGGTCGTAATGCAGTGACTACATATTGCATTCTCACTGAAAATAATTATGTGATTGATAGGAGTGAGCCAACAAGGTTCACTGTTCATTGCCCATATGATAGGGGTGGAGGTTGCATGCATTCCATATGCTAAAGAGCAAATTGATTCAGGTATTACACTTCATTGTGGATTTCAATTTGTTGATTCATTCTATTTTCAGATCATTGTGTAATGTTTCTCAATTGTACTTGTCATCATTTTTATTTTGCTACAGATAAAACAAAACCCACACCAGCACACCTGTCCACCTAGAGGGGGAGGGGAAAAGACCAAAGCAAAGCTAGCTTCCGGTGTTCTGGGAACCGGGGTACCCAGACTTGCCTGCCTGCGGCCCAAGGCGTGGCTCCAACAACAGCCTGGTACGGCCCATCTTTAGCACCAACAACACAAGACCCTTGCGAGGGGCCAAGCCTCACGAGGCGGATGACGTCAAAACCTCCAGAAGGAGCGGCCTCCTTAGGATGGCTCCTGAGGAGCGAAGATTTCTATGTGAGCCCTCACCTCGTGAGGTTTGGATGATGCAAGCCATGACGACCAAGGCCAGGCAGGCACCAGTGGACACTATACAACAGGTTTCCTCTTTGGTGCTAAAGAGGCAAGCGCAGACGCGGAGTCCCGAGGAATCAGCCAAAGGTTTCCATTTCAGTGCAACAAGACCAAGACCGCTAGGATGGCAGGACGGAGGTCATCGCCGAGCCCACCATGGCGTCACGACCAGAAGCTTTGCAGGCGCAGACCACCTTTCGTCAGGATAAGATGTACTAGTTGTCTCCCTTCGAATTTGGCCGTTTTGGGATCCCTTCCCATCTTCGTTTTGGGGGAAGAGGACGAAGCCCACTATAAGTATAGCCCAGCCACCACCATAGAGGGCGGGGGATCCAGATCCAGAGCACCCGCACTCTTACCAGCTCGCACAAACACAAGAACGCACCTCCTGAGATTGTTCTACCACTATACTAGTTCATCCTCAGCCCACCTCGAGGCTAATCCACCACAAAGCAGGAGTAGGGTTTTACACCACAAGGTGGCCCAATCCTGGGTAAACTGTTGTGTCCTATTTCCTTCCAGTTCATCGAGCTAGGCCGTGAGATCGACGAGTTGGCATACTGGGGAGGTTGAGTTCTTCATACCCCAGAGTTCGAATCTATCTAGGGTTTGCGTAGCCCCGAATCCGACATTTAGCACGCCAGGTAGGGGTGAGTCAGAGCCTCTCTTCCTCCCGTCAGTTAGCCACTGTTCCATTGTCCCCATGGCTGATGCTCGTCGAGTTTGTGCTAAGCGCCGGGCCGCCCTCGCCGCCCGCGTCACCCAGACAGCGCTTGCAGGCGACAACACTCCCCGTCGTTCCCCATCGCCTGCGGCCAATGCTGCCACCGGCCCCGCAGCCCATGAGCAACAGGCTTCGTCGCTGCAGCCTTTTGTGCGGCGTGATGGGCGCACCGCCACACCGTCGCTGACTCCGGCGGCTGCTTTGTCCTATCATGCTCGTCGCGGTTCGACGAACGCACAGGTTGCGTTGCTCATGGCACGCGAGCTCCTACACTATCGCCCGACCGATGACCTCTATGAGGACTGGCCGGACCGCATCGCCGAGCTTGTCAGCGCCGCAGGAGAGGGCCATGCACTGCCCCGCTCGATGCCTCCCTGCCGCCTCTCGTGGGCGAAGTGGCTCATGGGGCGCCTCCTCCACCTCCCAGGCAAGATATCGTCCTCAAGCCAAGGCGTGAGGCTCCATGGCACGACCCGCTGCGTAGGGCACCGGTGCGCGACAAGGAAAGCTGCCAGGTGGTGCAGCGGCCGCAAGGAGAGGCACGTGCGCTCCCAGCACTACCACGTCAAGACCGCGTACCGCCCGAGGCGGCAGTGCGCGAGCTCCAAGATCAGGCTCCACCTCCACGACGGGCCCCGGTGAGTGATACGTCTCCAACGTATCTATAATTTTTTATTGTTCCATGCTATTATATTATCTGTTTTTGATGTTTTATATGCATTAATATGCTATTTTATATGATTTTTGGGACTAACCTATTAACCTAGAGCCCAGTGCCAGTTTCTATTTTTCCTTGTTTTAGAGTTTCGTAGAAAAGGAATACCAAACGGAGTCCAAACAAAATAAAACTTTCGCCATGATTTTTCTTGGACCAGAAGACACCCAAGAGACTTGGAGTACAAGTCAGAGGAGCCTCGAGGCGGCCACAAGGGTGGAGGGCGCGCCCAGGGGGTGGGGCGCGTATAACACCCACGATGCGGCTATATCTCCCATGTGTCGGAGCACGACTTAGAGGCATAACCGCATTGTAGGCATGTCGCAAGAGGGGTGATCTTTACACATCCCATGTACTGAATAAGAGAGGGATAAAGAGTTGGCTTACAATCGCCACTTCACACAATACATAAATATAGCATTACATCATCCAGAATACAATCAAGATTCGACTACGAAACCAAATAAAGAAAGACAACCCCTAATGCATAGATCCCCGATCACCCCGACTAGGCTCCACAACTGATCAACTGGAAATGAAACAACACAACGAACACGAACTTCATCGAGCTCCTCCTTGAGCTCAGTTGCGTCACCTGCACTGGTCTCATCGGCACCTGCAACAGGTTTTGGAAGTAATCTGTGAGTCACGGGGACTCAGCAATCTCACACCCGCGAGACCAAGATTATTTAAGCTTATGGGTAGGAAAAGGTAGTGAGGTGGAGCTGTAGCAAGCACTAGCATATATGGTGGCTAACTTATGCAAATGAGAGCGAGAAGAGAAGAAAAGCACGGTCGAGAGGCTAAAATGATCAAGAAGTGATCCTGAAACTACTTACGTTCAAGCATAACACGAAACCGTGTTCACTTCCCAGACTCCGCCGGAAGGAGACCATCACGGCTACACACGTGGTTGATGCATTTTAATTAACTTAAGTGTCAAGTTTTCTACAATGGGACATTAACAAATTCCCATCTGCCCATAACCGCGGGCACGACTTTCAAAAGTTCATAACCCTGCAGGGGTGTCCCAACTTAGCCCATCACAAGCTCTCACGGTCAACGAAGGATATTCCTTCTCCCAAGAAGACCCGATCAGACTCGGAATCCCGGTTACAAGACATTTCGACAATGGTAAAACAAGACCAGCAAAGCCACCCGAATGTGCCGACAAATCCCGATAGGAGCTGCACATATCTCATTCTCAGGGCACACCGGATTGTCCAAACTTCCGGTAGGCCAGCCCAGAGTTGCCCCTGGTGGCCACCGGCGGCTGACAGGTTGGACCAACACTCAGAGGAGCACTGGCCCGGGGGTTTAAAATAAAGATGACCCTTGAGTCTGTAGAACCCAAGGGAAAAAGGCTGAGGTGGCAAATGGTAAAACCAAGGTTGGTCCTTGCTGGAGGAGTTTTATTCAAGGCGAACCGTCAAGGGGTTCCCATTATAACCCAACCGCGTAAGGAACACAAAATCAAGGAACATAATACCGGTATGACAGAAACTAGGGCGGCAAGAGTGGAACAAATCACCAGGCATAAGGACGAGCCTTCCACCCTTTACCAAGTATATAGGTGCATTAAAGTAAATAAGAGATATTGTGATATCCCAACAATAAACATGTTCCAACAAGGAACAAACTCCAATCTTCACCTGCAACTAACAATGCTATAAGAGGGGCTGAGCAAAGCGGTAACATAGCCAAACAACGGTTTGCTAGGAAAGGTGGGTTAGAGGCTTGACATGGCAATATGGGAGGCATGATATAGCAAGTGGTAGGTATCACGACATAGCAAAAGAGTGAGCAACTAGCAAGCAAAGATAGAAGTGATTTCGAGGGTATGGTCATCTTGCCTGAGATCCTGCAAGGAAGAAGAACGAGTCCAAGAAGAAGACAAACGGACGTAGTCGAACGAATCCTCACAACGCGACATTATCGGAACTAACCCGAAGAAGCAACACCGGAAAGAAGCAAACAACATAGTGAACAACCATCACATAAACATGGCATGATGCACATCCAAGTATGATGCATGTCCGGTTTAAATATGCATGGCATGGCAAAGTGCACAAACAAAACTACAAGTTAAGTGGAGCCCAATACGCAACGAGTTGCATATTGATGGAACACCACATCAATTATTTAGTTCACTCCCGGTTAGGAACTCAACAAAATTAAATGTTGGTTAACATGGCAAGAGGTGAGGCATAACAAAACTACACCATCTAAACAATTTAAATGGGGCCAGATATAACAAATAACGAATCCGGTAAATCCCCATATGCCTTAGTAATTTATTGCAACAACAATTTAAACATTTTAATTGTTGTTATCATGATGCGGATGACATGAACAAGTTTATGCAATTTTTATTAAAAGTTGACAAGAGCATTATGAAGCATTTGTCCTCGTGGCGGAAACGAAAAGGGGTGCCACGGCAACGATAACGAAATGGTGCCACGACAACGTTCCGGTTCCGACAACTCATTGAGACGTCGGTGCAAAAGAAAGTGACGGGAGCGTGTCATGCAAGGATGGTGGGGTGCTCCTGGATACCGGGTGTCCCACATGACGGTGGCAAGGCAAAAGAGGGGCTTCGTGCAACGAACAACTCCGACACGAAGCAAACACGGGCATCTGATACACCACACATGCATTCGTCCATGGGCGGTCATTCTCGGCGGTATACCTTTAAAGCATGCAAACGGGACGGTTCGAGTTCGTCGAGGGAAGTAGAGGAAGTAGTCGTTCACGGGTCGTCGAGGGAAGTAGTGGTTCACGTTCATTTTCGAAGAGGTACTTGACGAATCCAAGGTTTCTGGGGCGACGGTAGTGGAACTAGGTGAATCCGAGTTCTCCAGAGGTCGTCATCGAACTTGGTTAAATACACGATGTGGGTAGACGTTCACTCGACGGCCTTCGGCGACGGTAGTTGTACACGGGTCTTCGGCCACGGAAGTAGTCGTACACGTTTTCGTAGAGGTTCGGGGTCAACGGCACGGAACTTGACGTCCACGGGGTCTTTGATGGTCGACGATATTCATGTTTTTTTCGAGTCATCGGTGGAGGAGCTTGTCACATCATCGAGCGTAGTCCACCTTGGAGTATCCGTGTGTAGGGGTATGAGGGAGTCCTAGATTAGGGGGTGTCCGGATGGCCGGACTATACCTTCAGCCGGACTCCTGGGCTATGAAGATACAAAGATTGAAGACTTCGTCCCGTGTCCGGAAGGGACTTTCCTTGGCGTGGAAGGCAAGCTTGGCGATACGGATATGTAGATCTCCTACCATTGTAACCGACTTTGTGTAACCCTAACCCTCTCCGATGTCTATATAAACCGGAGGGTTTTAGTCCCTAGGACAACATACGGAACAACAATCATACCATAGGCTAGCTTCTAGGGTTTAGCCTCTCTGATCTCGTGGTAGATCTACTCTTGTACTACCCCTATCATCAATATTAATCAAGCAGGACGTAGGGTTTTACCTCCATCGAGAGGGCCCGAACCTGGGTAAAACTTCGTGTCCCTTGCCTCCTGTTACCATCCGGCCTAGACGCACAGTTCGGGACCCCCTACCCAAGATCCGCCGGTTTTGACACCGACATTGGTGCTTTCATTGAGAGTTCCTCTGTGTCGTCGCCATTAGGCTTGATGGCTCCTACGATCATCAATAGCGATGCAGTCCAGGGTGAGACCTTCCTCCTCGGACAGATCTTCGTCTTCGGCGGCTTCGCATTGCGGGCCAATTCACTTGGCCGTCTGGAGCAGATCGAAAGCTATGCCCCTGGCCGTCAGGTTAGATTTGGAAGTTTAAACTACACGGCTGACATCCGCGGGGACTTGATCCTCAACGGATTCGAGCCACTGCCGAGCGCGCCGCACTGTCACGACGAGCATGATCTAGCTCTGCCACCGAACAGTGCCCTGGAGGCTGCACCCGCATCAGCTTCGACCCTTAATTCGGAGCCAACTGCACCGATCGAGGATGGGTGGTTGGACGCCGCCTCGGGGGCTGCGATCCCAACGGCGATCGAGCCGAACATTAGCCCCACACTCCGCGATACTCATGACTCCAAGGAGCCGGACTCCTCTCCGGATTCCGAACCCTCCGCGCCCCTGCCGATCGAATCCGATTGGGCACCGATCATGGAGTTTACTGCCGCGGACATCTTTCAGCACTCGCCTTTCGACGATATTCTGAAAATACTAAAGTCTCTCTCTTTACCAAGAGAGCCCCGGCCGGACTACGGTCAGCAAGGTTGGGATACGGACGATGAAGAAATTCAAAGCCCACCCACCACCCACTTTGTAGCCACTGTCGACGATTTAACCGACATGCTCGACTTCGACTTCGAAGACATCGATGGTATGGACGCCGATGCAGGAGACGATGAAGAACCAGCGCCTACGGGGCCCTGGAAAGCCACCTCGTCATATGACATATACATGGTGGACACCCCAAAATAAGGAGATGGCGATGGAACAGCGGAGGATGACCCCTCCAAGAAATAGCCTAAGCGCCGGCGTCAGCGGCGCCGCTCAAAATCCCGCCAAAACAATTACGGTGACTCCAGCACGGGAGATAATAATACTCCGGAGAGCGCCGAAGAAAACCCCCTCCAGCAAGATTCAGCACAGGAGGATGGAGAAGCCAGCCCTCACGAGAGAGCGGCAGACAGAGAGGTCGAGGACGATAACTATACGCCTCCCTCTGAAGACGAGGCAAGCCTCGACGACGACGAATTCGTCGTGCCAGAGGATCCCATCGAGCAAGAGCATTTTCAACGCAGGCTTATGGCCACGGCAAGAAGCCTCAAGAAAAAACAGCAACAACTTAGAGCTGATCAAGATTTGCTAGTCGACAGATGGACTGAAGTCCTTGCGGCCGAAGAGCATAAACTCGAACGCCCCTCCAAGAGCTACCCAAAGCGCAGGTTGCTACCCCGATTAGAGGAGGAAGCACTTAAACCTACATCACCAGCACTTGATACGGCCGACCGGCCACCTCGTGGCCACGACAGAGAGGCCTCTCGGCCCTCCACTCAAGCCGCACCCCATACCAAGGCACGAGAAAATGCGCCAGACTTGCGAGATATGTTGGAGGACAAGGCAAGGCAAACAAGATCGATCTACGGATCGCGTGGGCGCCCCATGACTCGAGACAGTAACCGTCACGCCGGACACAAATCCGGCAGGGCCGAACATAGTAGACAAAGCTCATTGGAGCTACGTCGTGATATAGCCCAGTACAGAGGCGTCGCACACCCACTATGCTTCACAGACGAAGTAATGGATCATCAAATCCCTGAGGGTTTCAAACCCGTAAACATCGAATCATATGATGGCACAACAGATCCTGCGGTATGGATTGAGGATTATCTCCTTCATATGCACATGGCCTGCGGCGATGATCTCCACGCCATCAAATACCTCCCACTCAAGCTTAAAGGACCATCTCAGCATTGGCTTAACAGCTTGCTAGTAGGATCAATCGGTTGTTGGGAGGACCTGGAAGCCGCATTCCTCGACAATTTCCAGGGCACTTATGTGCGACCACCAGACGCCGATGACCTAAGCCACGTAATTCAGCAGCCAGAGGAATCGGCCAGACAATTCTGGACACGGTTCCTAACAAAGAAAAATCAAATAGTCGACTGTCCGGACGCTGAGGCCCTAGCATCCTTCAAGCACAATATCCGCAACGAGTGGCTTGCCCGGCACCTTGGACAGGAAAAGCCGAAATCTATGGCAGCACTCACGACACTCATGACCCGCTTTTGCGCGGGAGAAGACAGCTGGCTTGCTCGTAGCAACAATATGACCAAGAACCCTGGTAATTCGGATACCAGGGACAGTAGTGGCAGGTTGCGTCGCAACAAGCAGAAGCGCCGCACTAACGGCGACAATGCTGAGGATACGACAGTTAATGCCGGATTCAGAGGCTATAAATCCGGTCAGCGGAAAAAGCCATTCAAAAGAAATCCTAGGGGCCCGTCCAGTCTGGACCGAATACTCGACCGCTTGTGCCAGATACATGGCACCCCCGAAAAGCCGGCCAATCACACCAACAGGGATTGTTGGGTGTTCAAGCAGGCAGGCAAGTTAAATACCGAAAATACAAACAAGGGGCCGCATAGCGATGACGACGAGGAGCCCCGGCCGCCGAACAACAGTGGACAGAAGGGTTTTCCCCCACAAGTGCGGACGGTGAACATGATATACGCAACCCACATCCCCAAGAGGGAGCGGAAGCACGCGTTAAGGGACGTATACGCGATAGAGCCAGTCGCCCCAAAGTTCAACCCATGGTCCTCCTGCCCGACCACCTTTGATCGAAGGGACCATCCCACTAGCACCCGTCATGGAAGATTCGCCGCATTGGTTCTAGACCCAATTATTGACGGATTTCATCTCACTAGAGTCCTGATGGACGGCGACAGTAGCCTGAACCTGCTTTACCAGGATACAGTGCGGAAAATGGGCATAGATCCCTCGAGGATTAAGCCCACCAAAACGACCTTTAAAGGCGTAATACCAGGTGTAGAGGCCAACTGTACAAGCTCAGTCACACTTGAAGTGGTCTTCGGATCTCCGGATAATTTCCGAAGCGAGGAGCTAATCTTCGACATAGTCCCATTCCACAGTGGTTATCACGCACTGCTCGGGCGAACCGCATTTGCCAAGTTCAATGCGGTACCGCACTACGCATACCTTAAGCTCAAGATGCCAGGCCCTCGAGGAGTAATTACGGTCAATGGAAACACCGAACGCTCTCTCCGAACGGAGGAGCACACAGCGGCCCTTGCTGCGGAAGTACAAAGCAGCCTCTCCAGGTAGTTCTCCGGTCTGGCCATTAAATGTCCAGACACCGTCAAGCGCGCCCGGAGTAACCTACAACAAGACCGCCTGGCATGTTCCGAGCAGGCGTAGCAATGCGGCCGCAACCCCAGCCCTCGCAAAAATGCGACACCAGTACTTCGCGTACATAACTACGCTCTAGAAATACCATGGGTGCAGGGGGAGGGGCACCATCACGGCACGCCCGAAACATGGCTTAAACCGCACCAGGGGCTACTGATTTTTTAATTTTCTCTTACTTTCAGGATTCCACTCTCCTGAAGGCCTGTTCGGTAGTTCAATTGCCGCACAAACGATGCAAGAACTAGGGAAGCAGACAGGCCATGCCGCATTACGAAACTCCCAGGTGGTCTCTATCATGAGCAGTATACCTGTTTCGCTTACCATTTTGCAGCCTGCCCCCTGGAACAGACATGTTAAATAGTCCAACCTTTTGCTTATCGCATTATTTGTATCGTTCTGCTTTGATCGCAGCCGTTTTTAATAAACAATGCATAGCTTCTGTCTATTTTTGCATTACTCTTTTTTTAAATATATGTTCCTTAACGACATGTTGCACCCGTACACTTTGGTACGGCCAAAATATGCCAGGGGCTTTAGTACCCCTCAATATGGTGTGAGAAGTCCGAACACTTTAACAAGTGCGGCACCCCGAACTTATAGCATTATATGCATCGGCTCCGAATCATGTCTTGGGTCAATAGTTGGGTTTGCCCGGCTCCTATTTTTGGTGCCTTACGTTCCGCTATATCGGCTAAGGTAGCACTAGGAGAACTACTGCGATTGTGCCCCAGTTGAGTTGGGTCGAGCACCTCAGTAGAGAAAGCTAAAACTAACTGTCATGATGAAGCGAGAGCTGGTCGCTATTCGAGAGGTTCTTCGATTCCTTAAAGACTTATGCCGCCTAGAGCGAGGAGTCGGCTCTGTCCGGCCAAGGCATGGATAGCGCCCCGAACTCGGTCTTCCGAATACCAGGGGCTTCGCCGAAATTTAAAATTATAGAATTCTATGGCTAAGTGAGAGTGTTCAAGCATTATAGTCCAATTGCCTTGTTCGTTGTGCTGAGCGCCTCCCTCGAAGGATCCAAAAATGGGAAAAAGAGCTCTCAGGTTTATCCCCGAACACCCCAGCACTAGCGGCACGGGGGCAGAAGCCGACGACTCGCCATCTCTCAGAATTGATAAACAGCCGCACAGAAGGTAATATTTTAAATTCCAACAGCATTGCTTAGCGCATATGAACAAGTTTTCAGCGCACAGGACAAAATGAGCGAGTTTTACTCAAAAATTACATCCCTGGAACACTCATCCGCCATAAGGCAGGCACCCTTCAGAACATCCTTATAATAATTCTCGGGCTTGCGATGCTCCTTCCCCGGCGGTGGCCCGTCCTTCACAAGCTTCTCAGCATCCAGCTTGCCCTAGTGCACCTTAGCACGGGCAAGGGCCCTACGGGCACCTTCAATGCAGGCGGAGCGCTTGATGACTTCGAGCCTTGGACAGGCCCCCACCAGCCGCCGCACAAGCCCGAAATAGCTCCCAGGCAGAGCCTCTCCAGGCCACATCCGAACTATGAGGCCCTTCATGGCCTGTTCGGCCGCCTTGTGGAGCTCGACCAGTTGCTTCAGCTGGTCGCTCAGGGGCACGGGGTGTCCGGCCTCAGCATACTGAGACTAGAACACCTTCTCTGTCGAGCTGCCCTCCTCGGCTCGATAGAATGCGGAGGCATCGGACACGCTACGAGGAAGATCTGCGAATGCTCCTAGGGTTTAGCCTCTCTGATCTCGTGGTAGATCTACTCTTGTACTACCCATATCATCAATATTAATCAAGCAGGACGTACGGTTTTACCTCCATCGAGAGGGCTCGAACCTGGGTAAAACTTCGTGTCCCTTGCCTCCTGTTACCATCCGGCCTAGACGCACAGTTCGGGACCCCCTACCCGAGATCCGCCGGTTTTGACACCAACAGGGTACTTGACAGGTCTGAGGTCTCCGGCTGTAGTGGTACTTGCTGTTACATGTAGTCGAACTTGAGGGGCATCGACGTCGTGGTACTTGGCATCATCTCGGCCTTGACAAATATGAAACGGAATGCGGCAGTTGGTACTTGCATCCATGGGTGCTTGGTTATTTTGCATGGTGTCCTTCGGTGGATTTGGAGGAAAACACGATGTGTGCATGAGACAAACAACTCAAAACATCCATGCCGAATGTGTTCACCGCAAGGAAGAAACGGAGGGCCGACAGGCAGCATGAAGAACGGGGTGAGGCGGAGGTCCGACGGTGTGCCGGCAGCAGGAGACGAAGGCAAAGTGGCCGGCGTCGGCCTTGGCGCGAAGCAAGGAGGCGAAGCTCCTGCTCGAGCAGAGGGCTCGGGCATGGGTCTTGAGGCGCCGGAGACGGGAACGGGGCCCTGCTGGCGGCGTCGGGCATGGCCAAGGCGGCGCTTGAGGGCGGCGAACTTGGAGGCGGGGTAGCGACGTGGTCCTGGTGGAGCTCGCGGTAGGAGGCGCTCGGGCATCGGGCCATGGGCGGCAGCAGAGGGAGGCGCGGCCAAGGCGAGTGCAAGGCGCGGCGGCGGGGACGAGCTCGCGGTGCCCATGGCAAGGGCGGTGGCGCGGCGGCGGCATGGACTCGGGTAGGAAGCCGAGCGCTGCAGGCGCGTGACGTTGATGGCGACGCCGTTGTCGGTGGCGTCCTCGCGCATGGAGGATGGCGGCGGATCGGGAGGTCGAGGGGAGAAGGAGGTCGGGTGAGGTCGGAGACGGCACTAGCGAGAAGTGGACGAGGGGGTCGAGAGGGAGATGGGGACGAGCGGGATCGGGCGAGAGGAGGGGTCGAGCGTGGGTCTCCTGGCGGTGGAGGGAGAGCGATGGGATCGTGGGAGTGGGGATCGGGCTAGCGGTTCCCTGGCGGCGTGAGGGAACGAGGAGGACGGGCGCAGGGGATCGAGCGGGAGGCCTAGGGTTAGTGGGGGTTAAGTTGGGCCGGCGCGGGAGGTCGGGTGGCCCAGGTGCAGTTGGCCTAGGGATTAGGCAGGGGCACGGCTGGGCCTAGGGATGGGCCCTAGAGGCCGGCCTGCTGGGCTCTCTCCTCTCTCTCCCTTATTTCTAAGCAGAAAACAAAAATGGAGAAGAAAAGAAAGAGGGAGGGGTTAGGGAAAGAATTAGCGCACATAGATAATATTCCCGGACTCGCAAAAATGCGCTGGTTCCAAGAAAAATAGGAGAGGCATGATTGCAAGGATTTAATTCAAAGTCATTTGAATTTAATTCAAATGGTTTGAACAAGGGCTAGGAAATAGAGGTGTCCAAAAATTCTCGGATTTTTGGTGGGGCTCCGAAATATGAAGAAAGAAATATATGGCCATGTTGGAGACCAAGAATTAAGATAACAAAGGCATTGGGATATTTTGCAAGTGTGTTTGCGGTAAATCCAAATAATTGGAATATTTACTATAGCTCTCTAAATATCGAGAGGATATGTTGTAAAGAGAATCG
>NC_053023.1:158752333-158770406 GCF_003073215.2 Triticum urartu | reverse complement strand
CTAAGCAGGAGAAGTTTCTGGAAGGACTGAATGATGAGTTGAGCATGCAGTTGATGGTAGCAACCTTCAACAACTACCAGGAGTTGGTAGATCATGCTCTTATGATTGAAGGGAAGCAGCAGCAAATTGAGAACCGCAAGAGGAAGTATGGACAAGGGAAGTACAATTCTAGAGCTCAGCAGAAGCCACGTTTTACCCCTAGACCGGGAGGACATTTTCAGCATACTCATGGAGGAGGTAGCTCGCACAATCATAATGGCCCCAAGAACGGTAATGGGAATGGAGGAAGCAACGGCCAGAACCGTACCAACCCATCAACCCCAGCCAAAAGAGACCTGAGCCAAGTCACTTGCTTTAAGTGCCAGAAGACCGGACATTATGCCAATGAATGTCCTGAATCCCAGAATGGAAATGGCAATAGAAGCTCTGGGAAGAAGCCGAACCCTTTCAATAGGGGACAGGTGAACCACGTTAACGTGGAGGAGGTTGAAAAGCAGCCGGATGCAGTAATTGGTAAGTTTTTGGTTAAGACATTTACTGCAATCGTTCTTTTTGATACTGGTGCATCGCATTCATACATATCACGGGGATTTGTGGATAAGTATAACCTGCCCACTAAGGTTCTTAGAACACCTATGTTAGTAAGCTCACCAGGAGCGGAGTATATGGCCAGTAAGCGATGTTTTCAAGTGCCATTGAGTATAGGTAGGCATGTGTTTCCCTCGGATTTAATCATTTTGGAATCACAAGGTTTGGATGTAATTCTGGGTATGGATTGGCTGTCGATGTATGGAGGAAACATCGATTGCGCCAGTAAGTCAATTTTGCTTACCACCCTAGAAGGAAGAAGGATCAAGTATGTATCCCGACATGTGCCTAAAAGGACTCAAGTAAATTCGTTAACAGGAGTTGTGCAGGAGGAAGTACAAGTAGTGAAGGATTTCCCTGATGTATTTCAAGAGGAGTTACCAGGCATGCCACCGGATAGAGACATTGAGTTTTTGATTGAGCTTTTGCCAGGCACAGGACCAATATCTAAGAGACCGTATAGGATGCCCGCAAAGGATTTGGAGGAGATTAAGAAGCAGATTAAGGAGTTACTGGATAAAGGATATATTCGCCCAAGTTCTTTGCCTTGGGGATCGCCAGTACTTCTAGTGGAGAAAAAGGATGGATCATTAAGGATGGTTGTTGATTATCGAGGATTGGATGAAGTAACAATCAAGAACAAGTACCCACTACCAATGATCAATGATCTGTTTGATCGATTGCAAGGAGCTAAGGTATTTTCCAAGATCGATCTGCGATCAGGATACCATCAGTTGAAGATTCGAGAACAGGATATACCTAAGACGGCTTTTACCACCAGGTATGGGCTGTACGAGTACACCGTTATGTCATTTGGCCTGACTAACGCACCGGCATATTTTATGAACATGATTAACAAAGTGTTTATGGAGTTTTTGGATAAGTTCGTCGTAGTGTTCATTGATGATATTCTGGTTTACTCGAAGAATGAAGAGGAGCATAAGGAGCATTTGCGTTTGGTACTTGGGAAGCTCAGAGAACATCAGTTATATGCCAAGTTTAGCAAATGTGAATTTTGGTTGAAGGAAGTTGGATTTCTCCGACACGTTATATCTGGAGAAGGTATAGCAGTAGATCCCACCAAGGTTGACACTGTGACAAGTTGGGAATCGCCAACAACAGATGGAGAGATCCGGAGTTTTCTTGGACTCGCAGGATACTACCGGAGAATCATTGAAAATTTCTCGAAGATTGCGAAGCCTATGATGGAGTTGTTGAAGAAGGATACCAAGTTCAAATGGACTGAGGAATGTGAGGCTAGTTTCCAGGAGTTGAAGAAATGTTTGGTTACATCACCAGTGTTGATTTTTCCGGATCAGAACAAGGATTATGAGGTGTATTGTGACGCTTCACGTCAAGGACTTGGAGCAGTGCTTATGCCGGAAGGAAGAGTTGTTTCATATGCCTCACGACAGCTTAGCCGCATGAGTTAAATTATGCCACGCATGATTTGGAGTTAGCAGCCGTAGTGCATGCATTGAAAACTTGGAGACACTTTCTCATTGGAAACCATTGTGAAGTGTACACGGATCACAAGAGTTTGAAGTACATTTTCACACAGAAGGAGTTGAATCTCAGGCAAAGGAGATGGTTGGAGCTCATCAAGGATTATGATATGAGATTGCATTATCACCCTGGAAAGGCTAACGTAGTAGCCGATGCGCTGAGCCATGAAAGTCATGTCAACACCTTAATGACGAGAGAATTACCAAGGGAGTTAGCCGAAAATCTTCATGAGCTATGTTTGGAGATAGTTCTGAGAGGCTATGTAGCAGCATTGGAGATTCAGTCTACCTTGATAGATAAGATCAGAGAAGCCCAGAAGACTGACAAGGAGATTGCTTCTATTAAGGAGAAAATGAACAAAAGAAAAGCTAAAGGATTTCGTGAGGATGAGCACGATACCTTATGGTTTGAAGACCGTGTTTATGTGCCCAATGACCCAGAGATCAGGAAGTTAATTCTACAGGAGGCCCATGATTCACCATATTCGATTCACCCAGGAAATACCAAGATGTATTTGGATTTGAAGGATACTTTCTGGTGGACTGGAATGAAGAAGGATATTGCGGAGTATGTAGCAGTTTGTGATGTATGTCAGAGAGTAAAGGCAGAGCATCAGAAGCCAGCAGGATTGCTACAGCCATTGCCAATACCCGAATGGAAGTGGGATAAGTTAGGCATGGATTTTATCACAGGATTGCCCAGAACTCGTTCAGGCTATGACTCGATTTGGGTTGTAGTCAATCGTTTGACAAAGGTAGCTCATTTCATCCCAGTGAAGACTACCTACACTAGTGCCAAGTTGGCAAAGATATACATGACCAGGATCGTATGTCGGCACGGAGTTCCAAGGAGCATTGTATCAGATAGAGGAACCCAGTTTACCTCAAAGTTCTGGAATCAGTTGCATGACACTTTGGGTACCAGGCTAGAGTTCAGTACAGCTTTCCATCCGCAGACAGATGGACAGACCGAGAGAGTCAATCAGATTTTGGAGGATATGCTAAGAGCTTGTGCGCTAGATTACGGATCTAGTTGGGACGAGAATTTGCCATACGCAGAGTTCCCTTACAACAACAGTTATCAATCCAGTTTGAAGATAGCCCCTTTCGAAGCCTTGTACGGAAGGAGGTGCAGGACCCCATTGTCGTGGGATGAAGTTGGAGACCGCCAGTTGTTTGGACCGGATTTGATTAAGGAGTCTGAACAGAAGGTGAAATTGATTCGTGATAGGCTCAAGGTAGCCCAGTCCAAGCAGAAGAGCTACGCAGATTCTAAACGCAAGGAGACAGTTTACGAAGTCAGAGACCGATTTTATGTTCGAGTATCTCCACTTCGAGGAGTTAAGCGCTTTGGAGTTAAGGGAAAGTTAGCGCCATGTTTTGTAGGACCATACAAGGTTTTGGAGCGTATGGGAGAAGTAGCCTATAAGTTGGAATTGCCCGAAGGATTGTCAGGAGTTCACGATGTATTCCACCTTTCTGAGTTAAAGAAGTGCCATCCAGAGATGGCTGATATACCGCTGAGAGACACAGTGCCGCTGGAAGCGATTCAGTTGGACAGTGATTTGACCTATGAGGAGAAACCAGTCAAGATTCTTGAGTATGCCAGCCGAGTCACCCGCAGCAAGGTTATCAAGTTTTGCAAAGTTCAATGGAGCCACCACACGGAGGATGAAGCCACCTGGGAGCGAGAGGAAGATCTGCTGAAGGACCACCCTCACCTATTTTCTAGCCAACCCGAATCTCGAGGGCGAGATTCATCTGAAGGGGGGTAGGTTTGTAACATCCCAAATTTTCATTTTGGAATGTTATACATTAGATCATCATTGCATATCATATTTATTTGCATTTTGGTTGATCCTAGAAATACTACGCAACTCAAGGAGCCTCGGAGAGAGTTGGGGATTTCGTTATTTTCATATTTGAGTTTTCTCAAATTTTGAAAATAGGATCATTTGATTTTATTTATTTTATCTTCAATTATTTCTATTATAAAAATATGAGAGAGGGAATAAAATGACTTTCCCAAAATAAAGAAATATTGAGGATTTAATAATAAAATCAAATAAGATTTTATTTTGGATTTATTTGCTATTTTATTTGAATTTAGGAAAAATGCGTGTTTTTCAAAATTGCATTTAGGCCCCAAATAAATGTTCATCCTGTGCGGCTTGATTTTAGAAGCCGGGGAAATTTTATTTCGGGATTTTTGGAGTCCGTTTAGTATTCCTTTTGTTTGTTTTTCTATGCATAATAATTTTTTTAAAAAAGAGCGAACCGACTACGGGCCGTGTTTGGCCCGGACTCCTCATGGGGGGCCCTTATATAGCGCGCCCCAGGGCCCGAATCGGCCCAAGCCGCCGCCGCCCTAACCCTAAGCCGCGCTCGAGCCCAGCCGCCGCTACCGCGCCGCCGCACCGCCGCCCGCCACCGCCGGAGTCGACGAGGTCGATCCCGCTGCCGCCGCCGTTTTTTTAGAAAAACCATTCGGGTTTTCTGTCGGTTTTTCATTGGTTTTTTAGATCCTTTTTTAGATACATCTTTTTTTCTTCGGTTTAGTTAATTAGCGAGCATTCGCTCGTTCGTTCGTTTTAAAGAACGCGTTCATCGTTTAGATCCAGATAACGAGCGTTCGTTCGTTAATCTGTTCGTTGTTTTTCTTTTTCGTCGGATTTTCCGCGGTTATTTTCTGATCGCGATTTCTGATTCGATTTTCGTTTTAGTATAACTTTTCGCTCGTTTATCGGAATCAGGCGATTCAAGCGCCCGGAGTTTTGTCTCGAAACCCTCTTTCCGTTTAACCAACTCAACTAAGTTTTTGCCTCTGTAAAATTTGACCTAGATCCAGAATAGTAAACGAAGCTTGTTTCTTTTGCCGTTTGTCTTTCGTTGCTTCATTCGATTTGGTTCTTTTTGCCAACCGGAGTTCTTTAGTTGAACTTTCTGGTTAGATCTCTTATTTGAGTTTTACCTGTGCATTAGTTAAGTACTTATTGTATGCTTGTTTGTTTGCGATAGAGTACCCGGAGTGCGCCTCTTGCAACTTGAAATCACTAGGTTTTGCGGATCATCAGCAAGGCAAGTAACACTTTGATCATACCTCCTACTACCCAGTTTTATTGCATTAGATCAATCCTCACACATTGCATGATTAGGATCTAATTAAATTGTGGGTTTTGGGAAGTAGATGAGGTAGTACCTATTACCTGTGTTATTATCAAACCCTTGGGAGTTACTTCTACGTTTGCTTATATTGCCATGCTATGCTAGTAGACGTGGATTGGGTGAGTGTATCCATGACATATGTGAGATTGTTAATTAAGGGTTTATCTAAGGTGGCAACCTAACACACATCTGGGTGGATTGAGGCACCTGGGGTTACCAGGACTTGCCTATTTTTTTTGGACCGCCACCCAGGCCCAAAGGGATCATGAGATTATTCATACTAGAAACTTCCGTGTGCAGCCACAAGCCATTATGGGCTCTGGCGTAGTTGACTAAGTTGTGCGAACTCTTACAGTGGTAGACCAGCAGATGTAGGGGATGTAGGTGGTACGGTCTACCTGATCGTAAGGTGCTAGCGCTTCTGAAAGACTATGTCTCGGTCATCCGTCTTCTCAAACACCATGTAGTGCGGGAAACCAAATGGAGGCGATCGAGTCTTGTGGGGAAAAGTGTGCAAACCTCTGCAGAGTGTAATAAACTAATCATGGTAAGCCGTGTCCCCGGTTATGGACATCTTGAGTATCTAGTACCTGGATTATCATGTGAATCTCAACGTGTTACTCTAAAGTAATTTTGATGGGTTTTAATTGATGTTACTTAATTGGGATTGAGAATGTTGTCAACCATTCTCAATGTTTAACAACCACCCTGATAGTAATTAATTTATTCCTTTGAAGTAGGGAAAAATTGGCTTTACGCAAAAACTGTAACCATAGAGCTTTCCACCAGCCAAATATGCATATAGTATAGTTGTTGCATTCCATTATTCTCTATGTGTTACCTTGCCAGCATATTCCATGTGCTGACCCGTTTTCGGGCTGCAACGTTAATGTTGCAGACTTTTCAGACGACGATTAAGGAGTTTTAAGTCATGGTTCTATACTCAGTGATGCCGTTGGAGTTGATGGACTCACTTATCTTCCAAGCCTTCCGCTGTTATCGTCACTAGATGGCCTTAAGCCATATTTATTGTAATAAGTTCTCTTTTGAGACACTCGATGCAATAAGTGTGTGATTGCTACTCTGCTATAAATCCTCCGAGTACTGTGTGGTGTCAGCATTACTGATCCAGGGATGACACCGGAGCACAGAGATCAGACTGTTTGAGGTCTGGTCGCTACAGAGATGGTATCAGAGCACACGCTGACTGTAGGACACGACCACTAAGCCAAAGACCTAGATCACTAGATCACTCTTTTCTCTTCTGACTTCTCATCTGTTCTACTCTTTAGGATGGCGGATGCAAGGAACAAGTTCACCCAACCAGATGAAGATACACCCTTTGGACGCCACTTGAAGGAAGTCACTAGATACCTGAACATAGGAATACCAAGCTTCACGGGAACCTACAACGCCACTTTACCCGAAGAAGAGTGCTGGATGATACAAGTTCAAGTTCCAGGAAGGACGTTCATGCCAGTCACTGAGCCCATAGAGTTTTCTTTTGATGCACCAACTTGGAGTCTAGGAAAGAGCATGGCAGCTCACATAGCCATGGGACGCATTGGAGAAGCCTACCGCAAGGATCTCAAGGATACTATCTACCAGATTTGTGGGCGCCGAGATGAACACTGGGAGATGATCAGCACCAGGAAAGATAGATCAATTGCAGCTTTTATCCAGGAGTTAAACCAGCACATTCGACGACGGGAGAATCAGATGTGCACCGACATGATAGATCTGAAGAAGGCTAAGACTAGAATTAAGGAACTGGAGGAAGAACTCAAGGCTACACGCGAAGGTTATGAAGAAGAAATTGAAGTATTGGTGGAGAAGAATGACGACCTGATCAAGAAGATTGGCATATTTATGGGAGGCCCAACACCAATAGATGAAGACGAAGAACCCAAGGAGATTAGCCCGGAGGACTACATCATCATTGACGGCACCAACTCGGAACAAGATAGTAGTGATGATGACTATGTTGATGAAGCAAGAGCGGATATCATGGAGTCTACAACCGTAGAATATTTCTAGTAGACCACCTCATCAGTAGTAGTAGTCCACCATGTAAATATAGTAGTCCGAGCACTTTGCGATAGTTAGATCGATTGTATGCCTTTGTTTGATTGACTGAAGTGAATTGTGTGCTTTTGCCTCATGTGCATATGGGTAGTGTTTTCCCTTTAGACCCCCTCTATTCTTATATCTCATCTTTTCTAAACCCTCAGATGCCTCCGAGACGTGACCCCGGATTTGCCTTTCCGCCGGAGCTCACCCAGTTGATCCAGCAGCAGAACACCTTGATGCAGTTGCTAGTTCAGAATCAGAATCAGGGGAACAACAACAACAACCCACCACCACCACCACCACCTGTTGACCACTTAGCCCGTTTTCTTAGGCTAAATCTGCCGGTGTTTTCCAGTAGCACCGAGCCGATTGTAGCATATGATTGGCTCCACAAGATATCTAGGGAGTTGACCACAGCAGGATGCACAGATGTGGAGAAGGTTAAGTTTGCCGCACATCAGTTAGAAGGACCCGCAGCATCTTGGTGGGAGAATTTCACAGCCACCTTCCCAGTCGACACTGTCACATGGGACCAGTTTCAGCAAGCTTTTCGTACTGCTCATGTTTCAGCAGGAGCAATGGCCATGAAGAAGCGTGAGTTTCGTAACTTGCGCCAAGGAGGACGGACAGTTGGCCAGTATGTGGAGGAGTTTAGTAAGCTAGCACGTTATGCCCCAGATGACGTTGCTATAGATGCAGCTAAGCAGGAGAAATTCCTGGAAGGACTGAATGATGAATTGAGCATGCAGTTGATGGTAGCCACCTTTAACAACTACCAGGAGTTGGTAGATCGTGCTCTTATGATTGAAGGGAAGCAGCAGCAAATTGAGAACCGCAAGAGGAAGTATGGACAAGGAAAGTATAATTCAGGAGCTCAGCAGAAGCCTTGTTTTACCCCTAGACCGGGAGGACAATTTCATCATACCCATGGAGTAGGTAGCTCGCACAATCACAATAGCACCAAGAATGGTAATGGGAATGGAGGAAGCAATGGACAGAACCGCAGCACCCCATCAACCCCAGCCAAGAAGGACTTGAGCCATGTCACTTGCTATAAGTGTTCGAAGCCAGGACATTTTGCAAATGAATGTCCTGAAGGCCAAAACAGCAATGGAAGTTCTGGGAAGAAGCCGAACCCTTTCAACAAGGGACAGGTGAATCACGTTAGCGTGGAGGAGGTTGAAGCTCAGCCCGACGCAGTAATAGGTAAGTTTTTGGTTAAGACATTTACTGCACTCGTTCTTTTTGATACTGGTGCATCGCATTCATACATATCAAGGGGATTTGTGGATAAGTTTAACCTACCAACCCAAGCCCTTAGGTCACCCATGTTAGTAACCTCGCCAGGAGCAGAGTATGTGGCAAGTTTATGGTGTGATCGGTTACCATTAAGGATTGGTAACTATGTTTTTCCCTCAGACCTAATAGTATTGGAATCTCAAGGATTGGATGTGATATTAGGCATGGATTGGTTATCAAAGTATAAAGGGAATATTGAGTGTGCTAGTAAGTCAATTTTGCTTACCACACCAGAAGGGAGAAGGATCAAGTATGTATCCCGGCATGTACCAAAAAGGACACAAGTGAATTGCCTAACAGGAGTTGTGCAGGAGGAAGTACCAGTGGTAAAGGATTTTCCTGATGTATTTCCCGAAGAGTTGCCAGGCATGCCACCGGATAGAGACACTGAGTTTTTGATTGAGCTATTGCCAGGCACTGGGCCAATATCAAAGAGACCATATAGGATGCCAGCAAAAGATTTGGTGGAAATTAAGAAGCAGATTAAGGAGTTACTGGATAAGGGATATATTCGCCCAAGTTCTTCGCCTTGGGGATCACCAGTACTTCTAGTGGAAAAGAAGGATGGATCGTTAAGGATGGTTGTTGACTATCGAGGATTGAACGAAGTAACGATCAAGAACAAGTACCCACTACCAATGATCAATGATCTGTTTGATCGATTGCAAGGAGCTAAAGTGTTTTCCAAGATCGACTTGCGATCTGGATACCACCAGTTGAAGATTCGAGAACAGGATATACCTAAGACAGCATTCACCACAAGATATGGACTATATGAGTATACCGTTATGTCATTTGGACTGACTAACGCGCCTGCCTATTTTATGAACATGATGAACAAAGTGTTTATGGAGTTTTTGGATAAGTTCGTCGTAGTGTTCATTGATGATATCCTGGTTTATTCGAAGAATGAAGAGGAGCATAAGGAGCATTTGCGTTTGGTACTTGGAAAGCTCAGAGAACATCAGCTATACGCCAAATTTAGCAAATGTGAGTTTTGGTTGAAGGAAGTAGGATTCCTCGGACACGTTATATCCGGAGAAGGTATAGCAGTAGATCCCGCTAAAGTTGAAACCGTGACCAAGTGGGAAGCACCAACAACAGTTGGAGAGATCCGGAGTTTTCTTGGACTCGCAGGATACTACCGGAGATTTATTGAGGATTTCTCAAAGATTGCAAAGCCTATGACGGAGTTGCTGAAGAAGAATACTAAGTTCAAATGGACTGATGAGTGTGAGGCTAGTTTCCAAGAGTTGAAGAAACGCTTGGTTACCCCACCAGTGTTGATTTTGCCAGATCAAACCAAGGATTATGAGGTGTATTGCGACGCTTCACGTCGAGGACTTGGAGCAGTGCTTATGCAGGAAGGGAGAGTTGTTTCGTATGCTTCACGACAACTGAAGCCCCACAAATTGAATTATGCTACGCATGATTTGGAGTTAGCAGCCGTAGTGCATGCATTGAAGACATGGAGACATTTCCTCATTGGGAATCATTGTGAGGTGTACACGGATCATAAGAGTTTGAAGTACATTTTCACGCAGAAGGAGTTGAATCTCAGACAAAGGAGATGGTTGGAGCTTATCAAGGATTATGATATGAGATTGCATTATCATCCCGGGAAGGCTAATGTAGTAGCTGATGCATTAAGCCGCAAGAGCCATGTCAATACATTAATGACGGGAGAAATACCCAAGGAGTTAGCAGAAAATCTTCGTGAACTATATGTGGAAATAGTTCCGAGAGGCTATGTAGCAGCACTAGAGATTCAGTCAACTTTGATGGATAGAATCAGAGAAGCTCAGAAAACGGACAAGGAGATTTCTGCCATAAAGGAGAAACTGAGCAAAGGAAAAGCTAAAGGATTTCGTGAGGATGAGCACGACACCCTATGGTTTGAAGACCGTGTTTACGTGCCCAATGACCCGGAGATCAGAAAGTTGATTTTGCAAGAGGCACATGACTCACCGTATTCGATTCACCCAGGAAATACCAAGATGTATTTGGATTTGAAGGATATTTTCTGGTGGACCGGAATGAAAAAGGATATTGCGGAGTATGTAGCAGTTTGTGATGTATGTCAGAGAGTAAAGGCAGAGCATCAGAAGCCCAGCAGGATTGTTGCAACCATTGCCGATACCCGAATGGAAGTGGGATAAGCTAGGCATGGATTTTATCACGGGATTACCAAGGACTCGTTCAGGCTATGACTCGATTTGGGTTGTAGTTGATCGATTGACGAAGGTAGCTCATTTCATCCCAGTAAAGACCACTTACACCAGTGCTAAGTTGGCAAAGATATACATGACCAGGATCATATGTTTGCATGGAGTTCCGAGGAGTATTGTATCAGATAGAGGAACCCAGTTTACCTCAAAGTTCTGAAAGCATTTGCATGAGACTTTAGGTACTAGGTTAGAGTTTAGTACAGCTTTTCACCCGCAGACAGATGGACAGACTGAGAGAGTCAATCAGATTTTGGAGGATATGCTGAGAGCTTGTGCGCTAGATTATTGATCTAGTTGGGACGATAATTTGCCATATGCATAGTTCTCTTACAATAATAGCTATCAGACCAGTTTGAAGATGGCCCCTTTCGAGGCTTTGTACGGAAGGAGGTGCAGGACACCATTGTCATGGGACGAAGTTGGAGATCGCCAATTGTTTGGACCAGATCTGATTAAAGAGTGTGAACGGAAGGTGAAGTTGATTCGCGATAGGCTCAAGGTAGCCCAGTCCAGGCAGAAGAGCTACGCAGATTCTAAACGCAAGGAGACAGTTTACGAAGTCGGAGATAGAGCTTATCTTCGAGTATCCCCACTTTGAGGGATTAAGCGCTTTGGAGTTAAGGGGAAGTTAGCGCCACGATTTATAGGGCCATATCGAGTTTTGGAGCGTAAGGGAGAAGTAGCTTACAAGTTGGAATTACCAGAAGGATTGGCCGGAGTGCATGATGTGCTTCATGTTTCTCAGTTGAAGAAGTGTCACGCGGAGATGGTTGACATACCCTTAAGAGACACAGTGCCATTGGAAGCAATTCAGTTGGATAACAATTTGACCTATGAGGAGAAACCAGTCAAGATCCTCGAGTTTGCCAGTCGAGTTACTCGTAGCAAGGTTATCAAGTTTTGCAAAGTTCAGTGGAGCCACCACACGGAGGATGAAGCCACCTGGGAGCGAGAGGAAGATTTTCTCAAAGACCACCCTCACCTATTTTCTAGCCAACCCGAATCTCGAGGGCGAGATTCATCTTAAGGGGGGTAGGTTTGTAACATCCCAAATTTTCAATTTGGAATGTTATACATTAGGTCATCATGCATATCATATTTTATTTTGCTTTTGGTTTTGATCCTAGAAAATCCTAAGCAACTCAAGGACCCACGGAGAGAGTTGGGGATTTCGTTATTTACATATTTGAGTTTTCTCAAATTATGTAAACAGGATCATTTGATTTTATTCATTTTATCATCAATTATTTCTATTACAAAAATATGAGAGAGGGAATAAAATGACTTTCCCAAAATATAGAAATATTGAGGATCTAATAAAAAAATCAAATTTGTTTTATTTCGGAGTTTTTCGGTATTTTTATTTGAATTTAGGAAAAATGCGTGTTTTTCAAAGTTGTAGTTTGGGCCCAGATAAATGTTCACTTTATCGAGCTTGATTTTAGGAACCCGGCAAAATTTATTTCGTGATTTTTGGAGTCCGTTTAGTATTTCTTTTTATTTTTCTTCCGAGCGGATTTATATAAAAAAACGCGTAACCGACTTCGGGCCGTAACCGGCTAGGAGACCGCCGGTCGGGCCTTTAAATAGCACTCGAGGCCGGCCCGAGAGGAGAGCAGCCGCCAGCCCCGGAAACCCTAACCCTAATCCTCCCAGCCGCCGCCGCCGCCCGCTGCCGCCCGCCGCCGCCGGAGCGCGCGCCTTTCGAGGTTCGCCGCCGCCTCGTTCTCCGTGCAGTTTTTTTTAAAAAAAATCTGTTCGTCGTTTGTCTTTTTCGTCGGATTTTCCGCGATTATTTTCTGATCGCGATTTCTGATTCGATTTTCGTTTTAGTATAACTTTTCGCTCGTTTATCGGAATCAGGCGATTCAAGCGCCTGGAGTTTCGTCTCGAAACCCTCTTTCCGAATAATCAACTTAAACAAGTTTTTGCTACTGTAAAATTTGCCCTGGATCCAGATTACTAGAACGAAGTTGTTTTCTTTCACCGTTTGATTTCTTTTGCTTCGTTCGATTTGATTCTTTTGCCAACCAGGGTTTTAAGTTGAACTCTCTGGTTAGATCTTCTATTTGAGTTTTAACTGTGCATTAGATGAGTACTTATTGTATGCTTGTTGTTTGTCTGCGATAGAATACCCGGAGTGCGCCGCCTATTACGTTGAATCTCTAGGTTTCGCGGATCATCAGCAAGGCAAGTAACACTTTGATCATACATTTTCTACAACCTAGTTTTATTGCATTAGATCAATCCTCACACATTGCATGATTAGGATCTAATTAAATTGTGGGATGGGAAGTAGATGAGGTAGTACCTATTACCTGTTTATTATCAAACCTTTGGGAGTTACTTCTACGTTTGCTCATTATGCCATGCTATGCTAGTAGACGTGGATTGGGTGAGTGATATCCATGACAGATGTGAGATTGATAATTAAGGGTTTATCTAAGGTGGCAACCTAACACACATCTGGGTGGATTGAGGCACCTGGGGTTACCAGGACTTGCCTATTTTTTTTGGACCGCCACCCAGGCCCAAAGGGATCATGAGATTATTCATACTAGAAACTTCCGTGTGCAGCCACAAGCCATTATGGGCTCTGGCATAGTTGACTAAGTTGTGCGAACTCTTACAGTGGTAGACTAGCAGATGTAGGGGATGTAGGTGGTACGGTCTACCTGATCGTAAGGTGCTAGCGCTTCTGAAAGACTATGTCTCGGTCATCCGTCTTCTCAAACACCATGTAGTGCGAGAAACCAAACGAAGGCGATCGAGTCTTGTGGGGAAAAGTGCGCAAACCTCTGCAGAGTGTAATAAACTAATCATGGTTAGCCGTGTCCCCGGTTATGGACATCTTGAGTATCTAGTACCTGGATTATCATGTGAATCTCAACATGTTACTCTAAAGTAATTTTGATGGGTTTTAATTGATGTTACTTAATGGGGATTGAGAATGCTGTCAATCATTCTCAATGTTTAACAACCACCCTGATAGTAATTAATTTATTCCTTTGAAGTAGGGAAAAATTGGCTTTATGCAAAGACTGTAACCATAGAGCTTTCCACCAGCCAAATATGCATATAGTACAGTTGTTGCATTCCATTATTCTCTATGTGTTACCTTGCCAGCATATTCCATGTGCTGACCCGTTTTCGGGCTGCAACGTTAATGTTGCAGACTTTTCAGACGACGATTAAGGAGTTTTAGGTCGTGGTTCTATACTCAGTGATGCCGTTGGAGTTGATGGACTCACTTATCTTCCAAGCCTTCCGCTGTTATCGTCACTAGATGGCCTTAAGCCATATTTATTGTAATAAGTTCTCTTTTGAGACACTCGATGTAATAAGTGTGTGATTGCTACTCTGCTATAAATCCTCCGAGTACTGTGTGGTGTCAGCATTACTGATCCAGGGATGACACCGGAGCACAGAGATCAGACTGTTTGAGGTCTGGTCGCTACATAGGGTTTGATCCCTAGTATCCACTATGTTCTGAGATTGATGTTGCTATGACTTTGCTATGCTTAATGCTTGTCACCAGGGCCCGAGTGCCATGATTTCAGATCTGAACCTATTATGTTTTCATCAATATATGAGAGTTCTTGATCCTATCTTGCAAGTCTATAGTCACCTATTATGTGTTATGATCCGTTAACCCTGAAGTGACAATAATCGGGATACTTACTGGTGATGACCATAGTTTGAGAAGTTCATGTATTCACTCTGTGCTAATGCTTTGTTCCGGTACTCTATTAAAAGGAGGCCTTAATATCCCTTAGTTTCCGCTAGGACCCCACTGCTACGGGAGGGTAGGACAAAAGATCTCATGCAAGTTCTTTTCCATAAGGACGTATGATTATATTCGAAATACATGCCTACATTACATTGATGAATTGGAGCTAGTTCTGTGTCACCCTAGGTTATGACTGTTACATGATGAACCGCATCCGGCATAATTCTCCATCACTGATCCATTGCCTACGAGCTTTCCATATATTGTTCTTCGCTTATTTACTTTTCCGTTGCTATTGCTACCATCACTACAAAATACCAAACACATTACTTTTGCTATCATTACCTTTTGCTACCATTACCACTACTATCATATTACTTTGCTACTAAATACTTTGCTGCAGATATTAAGTTTCCAGGTGTGGTTGAATTGACAACTCAGCTGCTAATACTTAAGAATATTCTTTGGCTCCCCTCATGTCGAATCAATAAATTTGGGTTGAATACTCTACCCTTGAAAACTGTTGCGATCCCCTATACTTGTGGGTTATCATATAATTGTGGGAGAGTCTAGAGATATAGCACAAGCTACCATAGGGAGCATTCATTTTCCTGCTCTAGATTATTTTGCTCTCTTCATAGGTAGATGCATTAATGGTAAAGATGAAGCATGTCACATGTGTGTCCCTAGCCTCAGTATTCTTAGGAGTGCTGTGTTAGGAGATAAATCTTATAATTTGGGAGCCATTGTTGCACGTAGGTTGCATCTTAATAGATTTAATGGAGATTTCTTTGGTGGAATTTATGCAACCCGCATAGCTAATTTTCTTGGTATAACCATTCGTGACAATGATATTGAGTTGCCCCCTGTTTATTTGGATTATGAGGCTATGGTTCGTCATCATTTTGTTGAGAGGAACGATCAGTTCCTCCAGTACCTGCTAATCTTTGACAGACAACGCACCTATCATGTCGCTCTCCCTGCTTCTACTTTCTTTGACTTTCAGGCAAAAGGGAGATATTTTATAACCAGAGAGGAGGCGGAAGAGTATAAGAGGAGGGCTGAGATTAGCTCGCCTCCAAGCTGCAGCCCATGATGCAATGACTGCTGCATCTCAGTACGAACCCAGCTAAAACTTTGGATATCCGCGAGGCCATCTGTGGCATTAGACCAACTTAGGCCAAAAGCCTAAGCTTGGGGGAGTACGTATTTCTCATTGACATTACATTTATGTTCACACACTCATTGCTAGATGTCGGTGCTCATAATTTTTCATTGTAATATCCATACTAGTTTATTTCCTTTTTTATGCTTTCTTCTTGTGTGTTTGATAAACCTTAAGAAAAACCAAAAAATTAGTTGTAGCTTTTAGCTAGCTTTAATTTATATGCTTGTAGTAGTAATTAAAAAGAAAACCTAAAAAGATTTCCTATTTCTTCTTTTTTGCTTGTTGGGAGCTTTCCCGTGTAAATAGTTCTATTTCTTTTCCTTTCTTTGGGGGTCGATGGGAGAAGACCATGATTAAATTGTTGAAGTGGCTCTTATATGCATTATTGTTGATTTGACAAAAGAGCCCATATTGCCTTGTCTTCTCCTGTTTATTGAATGCTTGCAAATTCCATCTTAGTCCAATGCACGCGCACTATTATTATTATTCACATCATTCGGTCGTGCAAGTGAAAGGCAATTATGACGATATATGATGGACTAATTGAGATGGGAGAAGCTAGTATGAACTCGACCTCCCTTGTTTTTGTAAATATGATTAGTTCATTGTTCCTGATTCAGCCTATTACGAATAAACATGTTTGCGATGACAATTAGAGATCATAGTTTCTTATGACATGCTTAATTAGCTAGGAGCTTATAATGGTTTACCTTGTGTGCCAACATGCTATTAAAATGGTTGTGATGTGGTATGATAGGGTGGTATCCTCTTTTGAACGATTCGAGTGGCTTGACTTGGCACATGTTCACACGTGTAGTTGAAACAAAATCAACATAGCCTCTACGATACTTATGTTCATAGTGCATTATATCCTACTCATGCTTACATGCGGTGTTGATTAATTTTAATGCATGTTCATGACTGTTGTCGCTCTCTAGTTGGTCGCTTCCCAGTCTTTTTCTAGCCTTCATCTGTACTAAGCGGGAATACTGCTAGTGCATCCAATCCCATAAACCCCAAAGTTGTTCCATATGAGTCCACCACACCTACCTATATACGGTATCTACCTGCCGTTCCAAGTACATTTGTATGTGCCAAACTTAAACCTTCAAATAAATATCCTGTTTTGTATGCTCGAATAGCTCATGTATCAACTAGGGTTGTCCGTATCATCCATGTTAGGCGGGTTATTTCAAGAGGAGTGGACTCCGCTCCTCACTCATGAGAAAATGGCTGGTCACCGGGATGCCCAGTCCCATGCTTTATGCAAATCAAATCAAAATAATTGCAAACAAAACTCCCCCTGGGACTCTTGTTAGTTGGAGGCACTCGTTGTATCGAGCAAGCCATGGATTGATGCTTGTTGGTGGAGGGGGAGTATAAACATTACCATTCTGTTTGGGAACCGCCTATAATGTGTGTAGCATGGAAGATATCACCATCTCTTGGTTGTTATGTTGACAATAAAAGTATACCGCTCAAAATATTATTCATCTCTATTTCAAAACCAAGCTCTGGCACCTCTACAAATCCCAGCTTCCCTCTGCGAAGGGCCTATCTATTTTCTTTTATGTTGAGTCATCCTCCTCTTATTAAAAAGCACCAGTTGGAGAGCACCACTGTCATTTGCATTCATTACTGTTAGTTTACATTGAGTATGACTTGACTGGATCTTCTTTACCATGAATTACAATGTCTAGTCAATCCTTGATCTTTAAAGGTGCTCTGCATTTATGTGTTGCGTCTCAGAAAGGGCTAGCGAGATACCATCTTGTTATATCATATTATGATTGTTTTGAGAAAGTGTTGTCATCCGAGATTTATTATTATTGCTCACTAGTTGATTAAGCCATTGATATGAGTAAACATGAGACCTAAGCGTTATTGTGAATATGGTAAGTTTATAATCTTTGCTGAAAACTTGAATGCTGGCTTTACATATTTACAACAACAAGAGCAAACAGAGTTTGTAAAAGTTTTTCTTTATCACTTTCAGTTTATCAACTGAATTGCTTGAGGACAAGCAAAGGTTTAAGCTTGGGGGAGTTTATACGTCTCTGTCGTATCTACTTTTCCAAACACTTTTGCCCTTGTTTTGGACTCTAACTTGCATGATTTGAATGGAACTAACCCAGACTGACGCTGTTTTCAGCAGAACTGCCATGGTGTTATTTATGTGCAGAAACAAAAGTTCTCGGAATGACATGAAACTTCACGGAACAACTTTTCGGAAATAATAAAAAATCCTTGCAAAAGATGAAGACCCGGGGGGGCCACCACCTGTCCAAGAGGGTGGGGCGCGCCCCCCTACCTCGTGGGC
>NC_053023.1:158728104-158751333 GCF_003073215.2 Triticum urartu | reverse complement strand
CCACTACGATTGTGCTTCCAGCTCACATGGTTAAGCACCTCAGTGCAGAAAGCCGAAAACTGACTGTCACAATAAGCTTAAACTGGTCAGCGATCCGATGACGGTGTTAAATGATGGGCCATTCATAACAATGGCCGAAGTGTTTACGGCTTGACCTTGACGGTCGCCGAACACTGCCGGGGGCTATTAACTGGCCTCCCAAACTAAATCCTCGATATTTTGCTCTTACATTGGAGCTGAGGTTTCATGATCATGCTTAGCATGACAACCCAAAGAAAGGAACCGATAGCGGGACTATTTTCTTTGGAAGACATTTCTTCTGTTAAACCGTAATATAACATATCTCTCTGCGTACCTTTGTTTATAAAACCATATGGCCAGATTGCATTGTTTGTTGTAAATCTTTGCCCTCATAAAGGCTTTATAAAGTAGGACAAACACTCCTCGGCTATTGGCCGAGGAGGTGGAAGCCGATGGTCGGTCAACAAAGTTTTGACAATGCGGATCCGAGCATTAATGACGTAAAGTACTTGGATACATAGAGTCATTACACATAATTTGTGATTTTACTATGGATATCGATCCTTAATTCGGCCACCCGTGCCCGCATTAAGGCTCGGGGGCTACTGGGCTTCGGGCTTATTATTTACAAATATTAAAGGGGCACATCGATCCCCTGATCTGGTGTTGCCACCCGACCAGTGTCTCGGGGGCTACTGCATTGCCTGTCCAATGCAGAAAATTTTAAGTGTAATACAGTTTCCGAGGAGATTTTGATCCTCAGGTTGGTCGGCCGCACCCAACCTGAGTCTCGAGGACTGAGCACGCCGCTTTTTGTGTCCCGAAGTATTCTGCCGAGCTAGGACTTGATCCTCAGCGATTTTGCAAATCAACCTGAGTCTCAGCGGCTACTGGGATCAGCGGTCTTATGTCATCCTTCATGTGCATCTCGGGTTTTAGACCGATACCACACCTTGAGGGCTACTGGCTATATATCTCGGCAGAGAATAAATTGCACCAATCAAAAATATTGACAAAAATCGGCCCACATTCGGGGTGGTGCACCACCTCGGAAGCAGTCCGGCATAAAGCTCGGGCGCTAGTGGCTGGCTCCATAGAGGGCATTTCCGGCATTAAGCTCGGCTAAACTCCTTCAAACTTCTTTGAACCAAGGTGATTTACGACACCTCGGATACAGTCCGGCGTTGGAGCTCGGATACAAGTCCGGCGTTGGAGCTCGGATACATAGTCCGGCGTTGGAGCTCGGATACAGTCCGGGTTGGAGCTCGGATACATAGTCCGGCGTTGGAGCTCGGATACATTCCGGCGTTAGAGCTGGGAAGCG
Source organism: Triticum urartu (assembly GCF_003073215.2). Classification (NCBI taxonomy): domain Eukaryota; kingdom Viridiplantae; phylum Streptophyta; class Magnoliopsida; order Poales; family Poaceae; genus Triticum; species Triticum urartu. The sequence continues at coordinate 158,749,988 of NC_053023.1, read as the reverse complement.
GTCCGGCGTTGGTGCTCGGCTGCAAAAGATACCTCGAATGCAGTCCGGCGTTGGAGCTCGGACGCAAGAGGACGCTGCCTGCCCGGGAACAACTTCAAACCCGAGGTGTGGCATAAAAATAACAAGGCATTGATAAAGGCCGGAAACTTAAAGGGGCTCCTCGGATACCCGACGTGTAAACTCGTCGAATGCATTTCGGCGATCCTCAAGATCGAAGATGAGAAGATTTGTTGAACCAGTTTTCAAGACCGACGACCGAAGATGAAGAACGTGGAAGAATCGAGGAGCGTCCCTAACTTGAAGACCGGTTCAGGGGGCTACTGACGGTGTCCTGGACTAGGGGGTACTCACCACGTCATCTCCCGATCTGTTAGATTGGGCCGAGGACCCCTGTGGCCGTATACTCATGGGCCAGTTCGGATGGCTACCGCATACAAGGAAGATTCCACAAGACTTGGCGATCAAGACAAGGACTTCTCCCCACCGGCGTATTCGGCTAGGACTCTTGTTATCCTAGGCCTCCGGTGCATTATATAAACCGAGGCCAGGCTAGTCGATAAAGAGACTATACAACATACAATCATACCATAGGTTAGCTTCTAGGGTTTAGCCTCTCCGATCTTGTGGTAGATCAGCTCTTGTAATACTCATATCATCAATATTAATCAAGCAGGACGTAGGGTTTTACCTCCATCAAGAGGGCCTGAACCTGGGTAAAACATCGTGTCCCCTGCCTCCTGTTACCATACGCCTTAGACGCACAGTTCGGGACCCCCTACCCGAGATCCACCGGTTTTGACAGACATCGTCCTTCATAAACTGAAAAGCATAATTAGCAATTGTTGGAAATATGCCCTAGAGGCAATAATAAAATGGTTATTATTATATTTCTTTGTTCATGATAATTGTCTATTGTTCATGCTATAATTGTGTTATCCGGAAATCGTAATACATGTGTGAATACATAGACCACAACACGTCCCTAGTGAGCCTCTAGTTGACTAGCTCGTTGATCAAAAGATAGTCATGGTTTCCTGACTATGGACATTGGATATCATTGATAACGGGATCACATCATTAGGAGAATGATGTGATGGACAAGACCCAATCCTAAGCATAGCTCAAAGATCGTGTAGTTCGTTTGCTATAGCTTTTCCGAATGTCAAGTATCATTTCCTTAGACCATGAGATTGTGCAACTCCCGGATACCGTAGGAGTGCTTTGGGTGTGCCAAACGTCACAACGTAACTGGGTGACTATAAAGGTACACTACAGGTATCTCCGAAAGTGTCTGTTGGGTTGGCACGAATCGAGACTGGGATTTGTCACTCCGTATGACGGAGAGGTATCTCTGGGCCCACTCGGTAATGCATCATCATAATGAGCTCAATGTGACCAAGTGGTTGATCACGGGATCATGCATTACGGTACGAGTAAAGTGACTTGCCGGTAACGAGATTGAACGAGGTATTGGGATACCGACGATCGAGTCTCGGGCAAGTAACGTACCGATTGACAAAGGGAATTGTATACGGATTGATTGAATCCTCGACATCGTGGTTCATCCGATGAGATCATCGAGGAGCATGTGGGAGCCAACATGGGTATCCAGATCCCGCTGTTGGTTATTGACCGGAGAGTCGTCTCGGTCATGTCTGCGTGTCTCCCGAACCCGTAGGGTCTACACACTTAAGGTTCGGTGACGCTAGGGTTGTTGAGATATTAGTATACGGTAACCCGAAAGTTGTTCGGAGTCCCGGATGAGATCCCGGACGTCACGAGGAGTTCCGGAATGGTCCGGAGGTGAAGATTTATATATAGGAAGTCAAGTTTCGGCCATCGGGAAAGTTTCGGGGGTAATCGGTATTGTACCGGGACCACCGGAAGGGTCCCGGGGGTCCACCGGGTGGGGCCACCTATCCCGGAGGGCCCCATGGGCTGAAGTGGGAGGGGAACCAGCCCCTAGTGGGCTGGTGCGCCCCCCTTGGGCCTCCCCCTGCGCCTAGGGTTGGAAACCCTAGGGGTGGGGGCGCCCCACGCACCCCCTTGGCCGCCGCCCCCCCTTGGAGATTGGATCTCCTAGGGCCGGCGCCCCCCTAGGGACCCTATATATAGTGGGGGGAGGGAGGGCAGCCGCACCCTAGCCCCTGGCCTCTCCCTCTCCCTCCCGTGACACTCCTCCCTCTCCCTGTGCTTGGCGAAGCCCTGCCGAGATCACCGTTGCTTCCACCACCACGCCGTCGTGCTGCTGGATCTTCATCAACCTCTCCTTCCCCCTTGCTGGATCAAGTTGGAGGAGACGTCTTCCCAACCGTACGTGTGTTGAACGCGGAGGTGCCGTCCGTTCGGCGCTAGGTCATCGGTGATTTGGATCACGACGAGTACGACTCCATCAACCCCGTTCTCTTGAACGCTTCCGCGCGCGATCTACAAGGGTATGTAGATGCACTCCTCTCTCCCTCGTTGCTAGATGACTCCATAGATTGATCTTGGTGATGCGTAGAAAATTTTAAAATTCTGCTACGTTCCCCAACAGTGGCATCATGAGCTAGGTCTATGCGTAGTTTCTATGCACGAGTAGAACACAAAGCAGTTGTGGGCATCGATATTGTCAATTTGCTTGCCGTTACTAGTCTTATCTTGATTCGGCGGCATCGTGGGATGAAGCGGCCCGGACCGACCTTACACGTACGCTTACGTGAGACTGGTTCCACCGATTGACATGCACTAGTTGCATAAGGTGGCTGGCGGGTGTCTGTCTCTCCCACTTTAGTCGGATCGGATTCGATGAAAAGGGTCCTTATGAAGGGTAAATAGAAATTGGCATATCACGTTGTGGTTTTGGCGTAGGTAAGAAACGTTCTTGCTAGAAACCTATAGCAGCCACGTAAAAACTTGCAACAACAATTAGAGGACGTCTAACTTGTTTTTGCAGCATGTGCCGTGTGATGTGATATGGCCAAAAGGATGTGATGAATGATATATGTGATGTATGAGATTGATCATGTTCTTGTAATAGGAATCACGACTTGCATGTCGATGAGTATGACAACCGGCAGGAGCCATAGGAGTTGTCTTAATTTATTTATGACCTGCGTGTCAACATAAACGTCATGTAATTACTTACTTTATTGCTAAAGCGTTAGCCATAGTAGTAGAAGTAATAGATGACGAGACAACTTCAAGAAGACACGATGATGGAGATCATGATGATGGAGATCATGGTGTCATGCCGGTGACAACGATGATCATGGAGCCCCGAAGATGGAGATCAAAAGGAGCAAATGATATTGGCCATATCATGTCACTATTTGATTGCATGTGATGTTTATCATGTTTTACATCTTATTTGCTTAGAACGACGGTAGCTTAAATAAGATGATCCCTCGTAATAATTTCAAGAAAGTGTTCCCCCTAACTGTGCACCGTTGCGAAGGTTCGTTGTTTCGAAGCACCACGTGATGATCGGGTGTGATAGATTCTAACGTTCGAATACAACGGGTGTAAGCCAGATTTACACACGCAATACACTTAGGTTGACTTGACGAGCCTAGCATGTACAGACATGGCCTCGGAACACGGAAGACCGAAAGGTCGAGCATGAGTCGTATAGAAGATACGATCAACATGAAGATGTTCACCGATGTTGACTAGTCCGTCTCACGTGATGATCGGACACGGCCTAGTTACTCGGATCATGTTTCACTTAGATGACTAGAGGGATGTCTATCTGAGTGGGAGTTCATTGAATAATTTGATTAGATGAACTTAATTATCATGAACTTAGTCTAAAATCTTTACACTATGTCTTGTAGATCAAATGGCCCACGCTAATGTTGCCCTCAACTTCAACGCGTTCCTAGAGAAAACCAAGCTGAAAGATGATGGCAGCAACTATACGGACTGGGTCCGGAACCTGAGGATCATCCTCATAGCTGCCAAGAAAGATTATGTCCTAGAAGCACCGCTAGGTGACGCACCCATCCCAGAGAACCAAGACGTTATGAATGCTTGGCAGTCACGTGCTGATGATTACTCCCTCGTTCAGTGCGGCATGCTTTACAGCTTAGAACCGGGGCTCCAAAAGCGTTTTGAGAGACACGGAGCATATGAGATGTTCGAAGAGCTGAAAATGGTTTTCCAAGCTCATGCCCGGGTCGAGAGATATGAAGTCTCCGACAAGTTCTTCAGTTGTAAGATGGAGGAAAATAGTTCTGTCAGTGAGCACATACTCAAAATGTCTGGGTTGCATAACCGCTTGACTCAGCTGGGAGTTAATCTCCCGGATGACGCGGTCATTGACAGAATCCTTCAGTCGCTTCCACCGAGCTACAAGAGCTTTGTGATGAACTTCAATATGCAGGGGATGGAAAAGACCATTCCTGAGGTATAAATGCTGAAATCAGCGGAGGTGGAGAACAAAAAGGAACATCAAGTGTTGATGGTGAATAAAACCACTAAGTTTAAGAAAGGCAAGGGTAAGAAGAACTTCAAGAAGGACGGCAAGGGGGTTGCCGCGCCCGGTAAGCAAGCTGCCGGGAAGAAGCCAAAGAATGGACCCAAGCCCGAGACTGAGTGCTTTTATTGCAAGGGAAGTGGTCACTGGAAGCGGAACTGCCCCAAATACTTAGCGGACAAGAAGGCCGGCAACACTAAAGGTATATGTGATATACATGTAATTGATGTGTACCTTACCAGTACTCGTAGTAGCTCCTGGGTATTTGATACCGGTGCGGTTGCTCACATTTGTAACTCAAAGCAGGAGCTGCGGAATAAGCAGAGACTGGCGAAGGACGAGGTGACGATGCGCGTCGGGAATGGTTCCAAGGTCGATGTGATCGCCGTCGGCACGCTACCTCTACATTTACCTACGGGATTAGTTTTAAACCTCAATAATTGTTATTTAGTGCCAGCTTTGAGCATGAACATTGTATCAGGATCTCGTTTAATTCGAGATGGCTACTCATTTAAATCCGAGAATAATGGTTGTTCTATTTATATGAGAGATATGTTTTATGGTCATGCTCCGCTGGTGAATGGTTTATTCTTAATGAATCTCGAGCGTAATGTTACACATATTCATAGTGTGAATACCAAAAGATGTAAGGTTGATAATGATAGTCCCACATACTTGTGGCACTGCCGCCTTGGTCACATAGGTGTCAAACGCATGAAGAAGCTCCATGCAGATGGACTTTTGGAGTCTCTTGATTACGAATCATTTGACACGTGCGAACCATGCCTCATGGGTAAAATGACCAAGACTCCATTCTCAGGAACAATGGAGCGAGCAACCAACTTATTGGAAATCATACATACTGATGTGTGCGGTCCAATGAGTGTTGAGGCTCGCGGTGGCTATCGTTATGTTCTCACCCTCACTGATGACTTGAGTAGATATGGGTATGTCTACTTAATGAAACACAAGTCTGAGACCTTTGAAAAGTTCAAGGAATTCAGAGTGAGGTTGAGAATCAACGTGACAGAAAAATCAAGTTTCTACGATCAGATCGTGGAGGAGAATACTTGAGTCACGAATTTGGCACACACTTAAGAAAATGTGGAATAGTTTCACAACTCACGCCGCCTGGAACACCTCAGCGTAATGGTGTGTCCGAACGTCGTAATCGCACTCTATTAGATATGGTGCGATCTATGATGTCTCTTACCGATTTACCGCTTATCTTTTTGGGGCTATGCTTTAGAGACTGCCGCATTCACTTTAAATAGGGCTCCGTCGAAATCCGTTGAGACGACACCGTATGAATTATGGTTTGGGAAGAAACCTAAGCTGTCGTTTCTAAAAGTTTGGGGATGCGATGCTTATGTCAAGAAACTTCAACCTGAAAAGCTCGAACCCAAGTCGGAAAAATGCGTCTTCATAGGATACCCTAAAGAAACTATTGGGTATACCTTCTACCTCAGATCCGAAGGCAAGATCTTTGTTGCCAGGAATGGATTCTAGAGAAAGAGTTTCTCTCGAAAGAAGTAAGTGGGAGGAAAGTAGAGCTTGATGAAGTATTACCTCTTGAACCGGTAAATGGCGCAACTCAAGAAAATGTTCCTGAGGTGCCTGCACTGACTAGAGAGGAAGTTAATGATGAGATCAAGATACTTCTGATTTTTTTTTTTTTTTTTTTTTTTTTTTTTTTTTTGTTGTTTGAAACTCATAACTAAATTGCTTGCTAATCGCCTGCAGAAAATTGTGCTCAAGATCATTCATCGGAACCAGTACGGATTTCGCAAAGGGAGATCCATCCAGGACTGCTTGGCCTGGGCATTTGAATACATCCACCAATGCCAAGCATCAGGGAGAGCCTACCGGTATTCTGAAACTTGACTTCACAAAAGCATTTGATACTATCCAGCATGAGCTGATGATTGAGATCATGCGTCATATGGGCTTTGATGATAAGTGGCTGGGGTGGATCAAATGCATCTTTTCCTCGGGAAGCTCTGCGGTGCTGCTTAATGGCACCCCCGGGGAGCAGTTTGAATGCCTTTGTGGGGTTCGACAGGGCGATCTGCTATCGCCTCTGATCTTCGTCCTTGCAACGGATATATTATAGTTGGTGATCAATGATGCCAGTCGGACAGGACTGCTCCGATTTCCCCTGCCCACTTCAGACAGTGACTACCCCGTGATTCAATATGCGACAATATGATCGTTGTCCTCCCTGCATGTACCTCACAAGCGCATGTGTTGAGGAATATTTTGGTCGACTACGCGACATCGGTGGGCCTCAAGATCAACTTCCACAAAATCACTCTGGTGCCCGATACTTCTGATCAAGCTCCTAGTGAAATTCGAAGGTCCACAAGGACACGTTCCGCACCAGAGTGGTACGGCAACCCTGTCTTGGAAATCATGTTGTTAGACAACAGTGAACCTTCGAACTATGAAGAAGCGATGGCAGGCCCGGATTCCGACAAATGGCTAGAAGCCATGAAATCCGAGATAAGATCCATGTATGAAAATGAAGTATGGACTTTGACTGACTTGCCCGTTGAACGGCGAGCCATAGAAAATAAATGGATCTTCAAGAAGAAGACAGACGCGGATGGTAATGTGACCATCTATAAAGCTCGGCTTGTCGCTAAGGGTTATCGACAAGTTCAAGGAATTGACTACGATGAGACTTTCTCACCGGTAGCGAAGCTAAAGTCCGTCCGAATCATGTTAGCAATTGCCGCATTCTATGATTATGAGATATGGCAAATGGACGTCAAAACGGCATTCCTTAATGGTTTCCTTAAGGAAGAATTGTATATGATGCAGCCGGAAGGTTTTGTCGATCCTAAGAATGCTGACAAGGTGTGCAAGCTCCAACGCTCGATTTATGGGCTGGTGCAAGCATCTCGGAGTTGGAACATTCGCTTTGATGAGATGATCAAAGCGTTTGGGTTTACACAGACTTATGGAGAAGCCTGCGTTTACAAGAAAGTGAGTGGGAGCTCTGTAGCATTTCTCATACTAATATGTAGATGACATACTTTTGATGGGAAATGATATAGAACTCTTGGACAGCATCAAGGCCTACTTGAATAAGAGTTTTTCAATGAAGGACCTTGGAGAAGCTGCTTATATATTAGGCATCAAGATCTATAGAGATAGATCAAGATGCCTCATAGGTCTTTCACAAAGCACATACCTTGATAAGATTTGAAGAAGTTCAAAATGGATCAGTCCAAGAAAGGGTTCTTGCCTGTTTTGCAAGGTGTGAGATTGAGCTCGGCTCAATGCCCGACCACGGCAGAAGAGATAGAAGAGATGAGTATCATCCCCTATGCCTCAGCCATAGGTTCTATTATGTATGCCATGCTGTGTACCAGACCTGATGTAAACCTTGCCGTAAGTTTGGTAGGAAGGTACCAAAGTAATCCCGGCAAGGAACACTGGACAGCGGTCAAGAATATCCTGAAGTACCTGAAAAGGACTAAGGAAATGTTTCTCGTTTATGGAGGTGACGAAGAGCTCGTCATAAAGGGTTACGTCGACGCTAGCTTCGACACAGATCTGGATGACTCTAAGTCACAAACCGGATACGTGTATATTTTGAATGGTGGGGCAGTAAGCTGGTGCAGTTGCAAGCAAAAGCGTTGTGGCGGGATCTACATGTGAAGCGGAGTACATGGCAGCCTCGGAGGCAGCACATGAAGCAATATTGGGTGAAGGAGTTCATCACCGACCTAGGAGTCATACCCAATGCGTCGGGGCCAATCAAACTCTTCTGTGACAACACTGGAGCTATTGCACTTGCCAAGGAGCCCAGGTTTCACAAGAAGACAAGGCACATCAAGCGTCGCTTCAACTCCATTCGTGAAAATGTTCAAGATGGAGACATAGAGATTTGTAAAGTACATACGGACCTGAATATAGCAGATCCGTTGACTAAACCTCTCCCTAGGGCAAAAACATGATCAACACCAGAATTCCATGGGTGTTCGATTCATCACAATGTAACTAGATTATTGACTCTAGTGCAAGTGGGAGACTGTTGGAAATATGCCCTAGAGGCAATAATAAAAGCATTATTATTATATTCTTGTTCATGATAATTGTCTTTATTCATGCTATAATTGTATTATCCGGAAATCGTAATACACGTGTGAATACATAGACCATAATATGTCCCTAGTAAGCCTCTAGTTGACTAGCTCGTTGATCAACAGATAGTCATGGTTTCCTGGCTATGGACATTGGATGTCATTGATAACGGGATCACATCATTAGGAGAATGATGTGATGGACAAGACCCAATCCTAAGCATAGCACAAAGATCGTGTAGTTCGTTTGCTAGAGCTTTTCCAATGTCAAGTATCTTTTCCTTTGACCATGAGATCGTGTAACTCCCGGATACCGTAGGAGTGCTTTGGGTGTATCAAACGTCACAACGTAACTGGGTGACTATAAAGGTGCATTACAGGTATCTCCGAAAGTGTCTGTTGGGTTGACACGGATCGAGACTGGGATTTGTCACTCTGGATAACGGAGAGGTATCACTGGGCCCACTCGGTAATGCATCATCATTATGAGCTCAAGGTGACCAAGTGGTTGATCACGGGATCATGCATTACGGTACGAGTAAAGTGACTTGCCGGTAACGAGACTGAACAAGGTATTGGGATACCGACGATCGAGTCTCGGGCAAGTAACATACCGATTGACAAAGGGAATTGTATACGGGGTTGATTAATCCTCGACATCGTGGTTCATCCGATGAGATCATCGTGGAGCATGTGGGAGCCATCATGGGTATCCAGATCCCGCTGTTGGTTATTGACCGGAGAGTCGTCTCGGTCATGTCTGCTTGTCTCCCGAACCCGTAGGGTCTACACACTTAAGGTTCGGTGACGCTAGGGTTATGAAGATATGTGTATGCAGTAACCCGAATGTTGTTCGGAGTCCCGGATGAGATCCCGGACGTCACGAGGAGTTCCGGAATGGTCCGGAGGTAAATAATTATATATAGGAAATGTTGTTTCGGCCATCGGGACAAGTTTCGGGGTTATCGGTATTGTACCGGGACCACCGGAGGGGTCCCGGGTCCGGGTGGGGCCACCTGTCCCGGGGGGCCACATGGGCTGTAGGGGGTGCGCCTTGGCCTTCATGGGCCAAGGGCACCAGCCCTACTAGGCCCATGCGCCTAGGGTTTCCACCACGGAGGAGTCCAAGTGGTGGAAGGCACCCCGAGGTGCCTTGGGGGGAGGGAAACCCTCCCCTGGCCGCCGCACCTAGGAGATTGGATCTCCTAGGCTGCGCACCCCCCCCTTGGCCCTCCTATATATAGTTGAGGAGAGGGAGGATTTTAGACCTCAGCCTTTGGTGCTTCCTCTCTCCCCGTTACGTCTCTCTCTCGTAGTATAGGCGAAGCCCTGCTACTGTGATGCCCTGCATCCACCACCACGCCGTCGTGCTGCTGGATCTTCATCAACCTCTCTTCCCCCCTTGCTGGATCAAGAAAGGAGGAGACGTCATCCGTTCCGTACGTGTGTTGAACGCGGAGGCATCGTCCGTTCGGTGCTAAGATCATCGGTGATTTGGATCACGTCGTGTTCGACTACATCATCCCCGTTCTTTGAACGCTTCCGCTCGCGATCTACAAGGTACGTAGATGCATCTAATCACTCGTTGCTAGATGAACTCCTAGATGGATCTTGGTGAAACCGTAGGAAATTTTTTGTTTTCGCAACGTTCTCACACAACTTGCTTGCTCATGAAGACCTAGGGCATTGAGGAAGCCCATCATTGGAATATACAAGCCAAGTTCTATAATGTAAAATTCCCACTAGTATATGAAAGTGATAACATGAGAGACTCTCTACTATGAAGATCATGGTGCTACTTTGAAGCACAAGTGTGGTAAAAGGATAGTAGCATTGCCCCTTTTTTTGGGCCTTCTTTTTTTCTTTGGCCTTTATCTTTTTTTGGGACAATGATCTATTGAATGATGATCATCACACTTTTATTTTTTTACAACTCAATGATTACAACTCGATTCTAAAACAAAGTATGACTCTATATGGATGCCTCCGGCAGTGTACCAGGATATGCAATGAATCAAGAGTGACAAGTATGAAAAAATTATGAACGGTGGCTTTGCCACAAATACTATGTAAACTACATGATCATGCTAAGCAATATGACAATGATGAATGTGTCATGATGAACTAGATGGTGGAAAGTTGCATGGCAATATATCTCGGAATGGCTATGGAAATGCCATAATAGGTAGATATGGTGGCTGTTTTGAGGAAGGTATATGGTAGGTGTATGATACCGGCGAAAAGTGTGCGGTATTAGAGAGGCTAGCAAAGGTGGAAGGGTGAGAGTGTGTATAATCCATGGACTCAACATTAGTCATAAAGAACTCATATACTTATTGCAAAAATCTAGAAGTTATCAAAGTAAAGTATTACGCGCATGCTCCTAGGGGTATAGATTGGTAGGAAAAGACCATCGCTCATCCCCCCCCCCGCCCGCCATAAGGAAGGCAATCAAAAAATAAATCATGCTCTGACTTTCATCGCATAACGGTTCACCATACCTGCATGCTACGGGAATCACAAGCTTCAATGCAGTATTTCTCAAATTCACAACTACTAACTAGCATGACTTTAATATCACCATCTTCATATCTCAAAACAATTATGAAGTATCAAACTACATGATAATGCTAAGCAATATGACAATGATGGAGTGTGTCATGATGAACTAGATAGTGGAAAGTTGAATGACAATATATCTCCGAATGGCTATGGAAATGCCATAATAGGTAGGTATGGTGGCTGTTTTGAGGAAGGTATATGGTAGGTGTATGATACCGGTGAAAGGTGCGCGGTATTAGAGAGGATAGAAAAGGTGGAAGGGTGAGAGTGCGTATAATCCATGGACTCAACATTAGTCATAAAGAATTCATATACTTATTGCAAAAATCTAGAAGTTATCAAAGCAAAGTATTACGCACATGCTCCTAGGGGCATAGATTGGTAAGAAAATACCATCGCTCGTCCCCGACCGCCACTCATAAGGAAGACAATCCATAAATAAATCATGCTCCGACTTTGTTACATAACGGTTCACCATACGTGCATGCTACAGGAATCACAAACCTTAACACAAGTATTCTTTAAATTCACAACTACTCAACTAGCATGACTTTAATATTATCACCTCGATATCTCAAAACAATTATAATGCTTCAATCTTTTCTTAGTATTCAACACACTCAAAAGAAAGTTTCACAAATCTTGAATACCAAGATATTATTATTAAGCAAATTACTATGCTATTAAGAGACTCTCAAAATAATTTAAGTGAAGCATGACAGATCAATAGTTTCTTTAAAACAAATCCACCACCGTGCTCTAAAAGATATAAGTGAAGCACATAGAGCAAAATTATAACACTCAAAAGATATAAGTGAAGCACATAGAGCAAAACTACTTAGCTCAAAAGATATAAGTGAAGCACATAGAGCAAAATTATCTAGCTCAAAAGATATAAGTGAAGCACATAGAGTATTCTATCAAATTTAATTCATGTATGGCTCTCTCAAAAGGTGTGATGATTGTGGCATACTAAGACAACAAAGACACAAATAATACAAGACGCTCCAAGCAAAACACATATCATGTTGGTGAATAAAAATATAGCTCCAAGTAAATTACCGATGGAAGTGGACGAAAGAGGGGATGCCTTCCGGGGCATCCCCAAGCTTTGACTTTTTGGTGTCCTTGGATTATCTTGGGGGTTGCCATGGGCATCCCCAAGCTTAGGCTCTTGCCACTCCTTGTTCCATAATCCATCAAAAGAATTCACCCAAAACTTGAAAACTTCACAACACAAAACTTAAAGTAGAAAACTCGTGAGCTCCGTTAGCGAAAGAAAACAAAAGACCACTTAAAGGTACTGTAATGAACTCATTCTTTATTTATATTGGTGTTAAACCTACTGTATTCCAACTTCTCTATGGATTATAAACTATTTTACTAGCCATAGATTCATCAAAATAAGCAAACAACACACGAAAAACAGAATCTGTCAAAAACAGAACAGTCTGTAGTAATCTGTAGCTAGCGCAAGATCTGGAACCCCAAAAATTCTAAAATAAATTGCTGGACGTGAGTAATTTATCTATTAATCATCTTCAAAAGAATTAACTAAATAGCACTCTTCAAATAAAAATGACAGCAGTTCTCGTGAGCGCTAAAGTTTCTGTTTTTTACAGCAAGTTCAACAAGACTTTCCCCAAGTCTTCCCAACGGTTCTACTTGGCACAAACACTAATTAAACACAAAAAACACAAAAAAACAGAGGCTAAATAATTTATTTATTACTAAACAGGAGCAAAAAGCAAGGAATAAAAATAAAATTGGGTTGCCTCCCAACAAGCGCTATCGTTTAACGCCCCTAGCTAGGCATAAAGCGAGGATAGATCTAGGTATTGCCATCTTTGGTAGGCAATCCATAAGTGGCTCTCATGATAGTTTCATATGGTAATTTTATTTTCTTTCTTGGAAAGTGTTCCATGCCCTTTTTTAATGGAAATTGAAATCTAATATTCCCTTCCTTCATATCAATAATCGCACCAACCGTTCTAAGGAAAGGTCTACCAAGAATAATAGGGCAAGAAGGATTGCAATCTATATCAAGAACAATGAAATCTACGGGCACATAATTCCTATTTGCAACAATAAGAACATCATTAATCCTTCCCATAGGTTTCTTAATAGTAGAATCCGCAAGATGCAAGTTTAGAGAGCAATCATCAAAATCGCGGAAATCTAGCAAATCACACAAAGTTTTGGGATAGTAGAGACACTAGCACCCAAATCACACAAAGCATAAAACTCATGATCTTTAATTTTAATTTTAATAGTTGGTTCCCACTCATCATAGAGTTTTCTAGGGATAGAAACTTTCAACTCAAGTTTTTCTTCATAAGATTGCATCAAGGCATCAACAATATGTTCGGTGAAGGCTTTATGTTGACTATAAGCATGTGGAGAATTTAGCACGGATTGCAACAAGGAAATACAATCAATTAAAGAACAACTTTCATAATTAAATTCCTTGAAATCCAATATAGTGGGTTTAGCAACATCTAGATTTTTATTTCTTTCAATCCCACTTTCATCAATTTCATCATAAAGATCTAAATACTCCGAATTTTTAGAACGCCTTCTAGGTAAAGGAAGATCATATTCAGTTTCATCAAGATTCATATTGCAAAACAAAGATTTAATAGGGGACACATCAATAACTTTTAGATCTTCATCTTGATTTTCATAGGAATTGGAAGAACACGCTTTAATAAAGGCATCTTTGGAAGCACGCATCCTAGCGGTTCTTTCCTTGCACTCATCAATGGAAATTCTCATGGCTTTGAGAGACTCATTGATATCATGCTTAGGAGGAATAGATCTAAGCTTTAAAGAATCAATCTCAAGAGAAATTCTATCAACGTTCCTAGCCAAATCATCAACTTTAAGCAATTTCTCTTCAAGCAAAGCATTAAAATTCTTTTGTGAATTCATAAACTCTTTAACACTATTCTCAAATTCAGAGGGCATCTTATTATAATTTCCATAAGAGTTGTTGTAGGAATTCCATAATTATTAGAAGGATTACACTTTTTTATTAGAAGATCTTTCAGTATGCATTGAGAATAATTAACCATAATATTATCTAGGAGTTTAGTAGCATCTCCTAAAGTGATTTCCATAAAAGTGCCTCCCGCGGCCGAATCTAAAAGATTTCTAGAAGCAAAATTCAATCCGGCATAAAAATTTGTATAATCATCCACAAATTCAAACCATGAGTAGGGCAATTACGTATCATTAATTTCATTCTCTCCCAAGCTTGTGCAACATGTTCATGATCAAGTTGTTTAAAGTTCTGCATTACTACTATTCTCACTATAGACGCTATCCAGCATGCATCTAGAGTATTAAGTTAAAAGCAGAGTAACACTTTAAGCAAGATGACATGATGTAGAGAGATAAATTCATGCAATATGAAATAAACCCCATCTTGTTATCCTCGATGGCAACGATACACTACGTGTCTTGCTGCCCCTTCTGTCACTGGGAAAGAACACCGCAAGATCGAACCCAAAGCTAAGCACTTCTCCCATGGCAAGAACTACCAATCTAGTTGGCCAAACCAAACGGATAATTCGAAGAGACTTGCAAAGATAACCAATCATACATAAAAGAATTCAGAGATGATTCAAATATTGTTCATAGATAGACTTGATCATAAACCCACAATTCATCGGTCTCAACAAACACACCGCAAAAAGAAGATTACATCGAATAGATCTCCACAAGAGAGGGGGAGAACTTTGTATTGAGATTCAAAGAGAGAGAAGAAGCCATCTAGCTACTAACTATGGACCCGAAGGTCTGAGGTAAACTACTCACACTTCATCGGAGGGGCTAGGATGATGATGTAGAAGCCCTCCGTGATGACGGCCCTTCCGGCGGAGCTCCGGAACAGGCCCCAAGATGGGATCTCGTGGATACAGAAAGTTGCGGGAGTGGAATTAGGTTTTTGGCTCCTGTTCTGATCATTTGGGGGTACGTATGTATATATAGGAGGAAGGAGTACGTCGGTGGAGCACCTAGGGGCCCACGAGGCAGGGGGCGCGCCGTAGGGGGGAGCGCCCCCCACCCTCGTGACCTCCTCTTTGATCCCTTGCAGTAGGGTCCAAGTCTCCTGGATCACGTTCGGTGAGAAAATCACGTTCCCGAAGATTTTATTCCGTTTGGACTCCGTTTGATATTCTGTTTATCCGAAACACTGAAATAGGCAAAAAAACAACAATTCTGGTCTGGGCCTCCGGTTAATAGGTTAGTCCCAAAAATAATATAAAAGTGGAAAATAAAGCCCAATATAGTCCAAAACAGTAGATAATATAGCATGGAGCAATCGAAAATTATAGATACGTTGGAGACGTATCAGTCGCCTGTCAAGACCTCGAGCACCATTTTTCGTGCCTTGAGCGAAAGACCCGACTCTAGAAGCCTCATGCAATCCTGGCCGCCGGACAGGGCCCACATCGGCCGGGAATGGCGCTAAAGTGGGGCGACGCAGCGTCAGAGGAACTCCTTCATCACCATGGGTGCAGTCACGCCGAGATCTTTCAGCCTCTTCAACCAGAGCCAGACGAAGGCAAGGCAGGGGTCTGCGAGCTTCGCATGGCCCCAGCCGGAGCTGGAACGGCGGGGGGCGGGCGAGAGCAGGGGATGAGCACACCGACGTCCACATACACCCACCGTGCCCGAAACTCGCTTGAGGATGATGGAAGCTCAAAATCAATCCCCGAGCCAGCTGTCGCAGCCATGGCCTAGAAGCTCAAGCATCCCGAGTACTGCCGAGGGCTAGTCAGGTGCAGCGAGAAGAAATGGCATAGTAGGGCCACGGAAGGGGGAATACCCACCATGGCCTTGCAGACAAAAGCAAAGACGGCAAGAAGGGAGACTGATTGGGGATCCAGGTGCAACATATGGATCTGATAGTGGGAGAGCACGACATTGAAGAAGGCAGAGAAATGAGGAACCATGCCAGCCCATAGGGCGTCGATGAGGAATGGAACCTCGATGGCTGTCCTGTCGACGGAGGCGCGAGATGCGGGCCAAGCCGCTGTCCTTCCCCATTCGTTGAAGTCAGCAGCGAGCGCAGGGCGGACCTTGTCCATGGCTTCCTGGTTGAGCACCAGTGACCGGCCAACGACGGGTTCAACGGATGGGGGCGGCCCGGCTGAAGACTGAGACTTCTTATCTTCCTTCACCGTTCGCCAGGGCACCATGGCAACGAGGAGGGCCAAGCTCGGGACAGATTGCAAGAGGAGGTTATTGTTCCGGAAAGGCAGGAGAGTTGGAGGGGTGCGTCACCAGCAATGGGGGATAATTGTGTAAGTCACGGTGGCCGCCTAGCCACGCGGATATCCAGGCTGTGTGGGGAAGCGGAGATGCCCATGTCCAATTGACCGCCACGCATCAAACGAGGCCGCAGGCTGTTGGGGCCCACGGTGCTTTGCACCTGCCCCTTGGGCCCGGGGGCTACTGTCGACGTCCTGGGAACAGGGGTCCCCACTCTTGCCTGCCTGTGGCCCACGGCGTGGCTCCACTAGCGGCCCTGTACGACCCATCTTCACCAGCAAAACACTCAAGACCCTCGCGAGGGGCCAAGCCTTGCGAGGCGGATGACGCAAGACCTCCTTGGGGGCGGCCTCACCAGGCTGACTCGCGAGGGGCGGAGAGATCAAGGCAAGGGGCACCTCGCGAGGTTCCTGTGATGCAAGCCATGACGGCCAGGGCCAGGCGGGCGCCAGCGCATGCAGTGTCCTCATTTCTTCTTTGGTGCTAAAGAGGCAAGCGCAGGCATGGAGTCCTGAGGCATCAAGCAAAGGTTTCCATATCGGTGCAACGAGACCAAGATCGGTAGGACGGCAGGACGGAGGTCACTGTGGAGCCCAAGACGGCGTCATCACCAGAGCCTTTGGCAGGCGAAGACCATCTTTTGTTAGGATAGCTTGTACTAGTTGTCCCCCTTCAAACTGGCTGTTGTGGGATCCCTTCCCGCCTAATATTTGGGGAGAGGACCCGGGCCTCTATAAATAGGGCTAGCCACCACCGTAGCCAGGGATCGGTCATCGAGAGACGAAAGACTCATCTCATCTTGACAGGATCCATTCCACCAAGACAACCACACAAACTCACCAAGCATAAGAGCACCTCTCCTTAGGAGGCTGTTCTTCCCTTGTAACTATTCATCCTCAGCCCAAGAGGCAATCAATCCACCACACCACACTTGGAGTAGGGTATTACACCACATCGGTGGCCCGAACCAGTATAAATCTTGTGTCCCTTGTTCTGTGGAGTTCGACGCGCTAAGCCTTGAGATCGCGGTGAGGGCGAGAGCAAGAGGGGGAGAGATCTTCGTGCGCACCCCAGTGTTCGAACCTCAAGGGTTTTGCCAGAACCCGAAATCCGATAGCAACCCAGAAGCATAATCACTAGTATCACACATAATTTCAAAGGGTAAATTCCAATCAGGAGGCTGAACAATAGGTGCAGAAATCAAAGCTTTCTTAAGTATTTCAAATGCTTCTACACAATCATCATCAAAGACAAAAGGAACATCTTTTTGTAAGAGATTAGTCAGAGGCCTGGAAATTTTTGAGAAGTCTTTAATGAACCTCCTATAAAAACCGGCATGACCAAGGAAACTTCTTATACCTTTAATGTCCTTAGGACACGACATCTTTTCAATAGCATCAACTTTAGCTTTATCAACTTCAATACCTCTTTCAGAAATTTTATGCCCCAAGACAATGCCTTCATTAACCATAAAGTGGCACTTCTCCCAATTCAAGACAAGATTAGTTTCTTCACATCTCTGCAAAACTCGATCAAGGTTGCTTAAGCAATCATCAAAAGAAGTTATATACGGAGAAATCATCCATGAAAACCTCAACAATCTTTTCACAAAAGTCAGAGAATATAGCAGTCATACATCTTTGAAAGGTAGCAGGTGCATTACATAAACCAAAAGGCATACGTCTATAAGCAAAGGTACCGAAAGGGCAAGTAAAAGTGGTCTTTTCCTGATCCTCTTTTGACACAGGTATTTGAGAGAAACCAGAATAACCATCTAGAAAGCAAAAATGTGTATGTTTAGATAATCTTTCTAGCATTTGATCAATAAAAGGTAAAGGGTAATGATCCTTTTTAGTAGCTTTATTTAATTTGCGGAAATCAATTACCATTCTATAACCTGTAACAATTCTTTGTGGGATCAATTCATCTTTATCATTAGGAACAACAGTAATACCTCCCTTCTTAGGGACACAATGGACGACTTACCCACTGACTATCAGCAACGGGATAAATTATACCTGCCTCCAGAAGCTTTAGTATTTCTTTTCTTACCACTTCTTTCATCTTAGGATTTAACCGTCGTTGGTGATCAACAACCGGTTTAGCATCTTTCTCCAATTTTATTTTGTGCTGGCATAGAGTGGGACTAATGCCCTTAAGATCATCAAGAGTATATCCAATAGCAGCACGGTGCTTCTTCAGAGTTTTCAATAATTTCTCTTCTTGCTCTGAAAGGTTAGCACTAATAATAACAGGATATATCTTCTTTTCATCATGATAAGCATATTTAAGAGTATGAGGTAATGGTTTAAGCTCAAACATGGGATCACCCTTGGGTGGATGAGGATCCCCTAGAATTTCAACAGGCAAGTTGTGTTTCAAAATAGGTACCTGTTTAAATAATACTTCATCTATTTCCCTTCTTTCATTCATAAACATATCATCTTCATGGTCTAGCAAATATTGTTCTAAAGGATCATTAGGAGGCACGGCAATAGAAGAAAGACTAACAATTTCATCTTTACTAGGAAATTCTTTATCATGGGGTTGTCTACGAAATTTAGCAAAATTAAAATCATGAGACATATCCCCTAAACCAATAGAAACAATATCCTTTTTGCAGTCTATCTTAGCATTAATAGTATTCAAGAAGGGTCTACCAAATATAATGGGACAAAAGTCATCTTGTGGGGAACCAAGAACAAGAAAATCAGCAGGATATTTAACTTTCCCACACAAGACTTCAACATCTCTAACAATCCCAACGTGAAATAGTATCTCTATTGGCAAGCTTAATTGTAACATCAATACCTTCTAACTCAGCAGGTGCAATATCATGCATAATTTCTTCATATAAAGAATGAGGTATTGCACTTGCACTAGCACCCATATCACATAAGCCATGATAGCAATGATCTCCTATTTTAACAGAAATAACAGGCATGCCTACAACAGGTCTATGTTTATTTTTAGTATCGGGTCTAGCAATTCTAGCAGCTTCATCACAAAGTAAATAACATGCCCATCAATATTATCGGCCAAGAGATTTAACCATAGCAATACTAGGTTCAACTTTAATTTTCTCAGAGGGGTGTAGGTGTTCTAGTATTACTCTTACGAACCATAGTTGAAGCTTTAGCATGATCCTTTATTCTAGCAGGGAAAGGTGGTTTCTCAATATAAGCAATAGGAACAATAGGATCAACATTATAAGTGATAGTCTTTTCTTCAACTTTAATAGGTGCAACTACTTTTACTTCAATGGGAGGATTATATTTAAACCACTTCTCCTTAGGGAGATCAACATGAATAGCAAAGGATTCACAAAAAGAAGCTACTATCTCAGAGTCAAGTCCATATTTAGTGCTAAATTCACGAAAAGCATCGGTATCCATAAAAGATTTAACACAATCAAACTTAGGTGTTATACCTGACTCCTTACCTTCTCGGTTCCCAATCTTCAGAGTTGCGTTTAATTCTTTCCAATAAATCCCATTTGAATTCAATAGTCTTCATCATAAAAGAACCAATACAAGAAGTATCGAGCATGGAGCGATTATTGAGAGAAAGCCGAGCATAAATTTTTTGAATAATAATTTCTCTTGAGAGCTCATGATTGGGGCATGAATATAGAATTGACTTAGGCCTCCCCCAAGCTTGAGCGATGCTTTCTCCTTCATGAGGCCAAAAATTATATATACAATTATGATCACGATGAACCAGATGCATAGGATAAAACTTCTGATGAAATTCCAATTTCAATCGGTTGTAGTTCCATGATCCAATATCATCACATAGCCCAAACCATGTCAATGCCTTTCCCTTCAAAGATAAAGGGAAGACCTTCTTCTTGATAACATCCTCGGGCATACCTGCAAGCTTAAATAATCCACAAACTTCATCCACATAGATTAGGTGCAAATCGGGATGCAATGTTCCATCTCCTGTAAAAGGATTAGCTAGCAGTTTCTCTATCATACCCGAAGGAATTTCAAAGTAAACATTTTCAGTAGGTTTAGTAGGTTGAGGAGCAACTCTTTGCTCTACTGGTCGGGGTGAAGATACCCCGAACAAGCCCCTCAAAGGATTATGTTCCATAGTAACAAGTGACAGTAAATTTCAGCACACTATATAAATTTTTCCTTACCAAATTCCACCTACCAAAGGCGCTTCACTCCCCGGCAACGCGCCAGAAAAGAGTCTTGATGACCCACAAGTATAGGGGATCTATCGTAGTCCTTTCGATAAGTAAGAGTGTCGAACCCAACGAGGAGCAGAAGGAAATGATAAGCAGTTTTCAGTAAGGTATTCTCTGCAAGCACTGAAATTATCGGTAACAGATAGTTTTGTGATAAGGTAATTTGTAACGGGTAACAAGTAAAAAAAGTAAATAAGGTGCAGCAAGATGGCCCAATCCTTTTTGTAGCAAAGGACAAGCCTGGACAAACTCTTATATAAAGGAAAGCGCTCCCGAGGACACATGGGAATTATCGTCAAGCTAGTTTTCATCACGCTCATATGATTCACGTTCGGTACTTTGATAATTTGATATGTGGGTGGACCGGTGCTTGGGTACTGCCCTTCCTTGGACAAGCATCCCACTTATGATTAACCCCTCTTGCAAGCATCGCAACTACAAAAGAAGTATTAAGGTAAACCTAACCATAGCATGAAACATATGGATCCAAATCAGCCCCTTACGAAGCAACGCATAAACTAGGGTTTAAGCTTCTGTCACTCTAGCAACCCATCATCTACTTATTACTTCCCAATGCCTTCCCCTAGGCCCAAATAATGGTGAAGTGTCATGTAGTCGACGTTCACATGACACCACTAGAGGAGAGACAACATACATCTCATCAAAATATCGAACGAATACCAAATTCACAT
Source organism: Triticum urartu (assembly GCF_003073215.2). Classification (NCBI taxonomy): domain Eukaryota; kingdom Viridiplantae; phylum Streptophyta; class Magnoliopsida; order Poales; family Poaceae; genus Triticum; species Triticum urartu. The sequence goes on along the minus strand of NC_053023.1, from coordinate 158,728,709 downwards.
GACTACTTATAGCAAGACTTCTCCCATGTCCTCAGGAACAAACGTAACTACTCACAAATCATATTCATGTTCATAATCAGAGGGGTATTAATATGCATAAAGGATCTGAACATATGATCTTCCACCAATAAACCAACTAGCATCAACTACAAGGAGTAATCAACACTACTAGCAACCCACAGGTACCAATCTGAGGTTTTGGGACAAAGATTGGATACAAGAGATGAACTAGGGTTTGAGATGAGATGGTGCTGGTGAAGATGTTGATGGAGATTGACCCCCTCTGATGAGAGGATCGATGGTGATGACGATGGTGATGATTTCCCCCTCCGGAGGGATGTTTCCGCAGAACAGCTCCGCCGGAGCCCTAGATTGGTTCCGCCTCGTGGCGGCGGAGTTTCGTCCCGAGAGCTTGCTTATGATTTTTTCCAGGGCGAAAGACTTCATATAGCCAAAGATGGGCACCGGAGGCCTGCCAGGGGGCCCACGAGGCAGGGGGCGCGCCCAGGGGGTAGGGCGCCCCCATCTGTGGATGGTGGGTCGCCCCCTCTGGTGCTTCCTTCGCCCAATATTTTTTATATATTCTGAAACTAACTTCGTGGAGT
>NC_053023.1:158672732-158727104 GCF_003073215.2 Triticum urartu | reverse complement strand
TTCAACGGGGAGGATGACGCCACACGTTACGGTCGTAAGGGGCCGGCCTCAGCCGCCGCCTTAGTAAAGATCTTATCCTCTTTGTACAAGGGAGAAAAGGAGGAATTCCTGCGCGTCAACCCACGGGCCGGATTCAGTATGTACGATCCTCCAAGTTGGGTAAGTGAACAATTGCGCTTGCCCGTTTGTTTTATACTCCCATGGTTAGATAGGTAGTCTAACGACTTCAATGCAGGAACTGCGACAGGAGGTAAAGGATATAAACAGCCGCCCTCCACAACCCGAGGACCCAGAACGGTCCCTCAATCCGGACTCCGAAGAGGATCCGGACATATCGGTGGAGCTTATTGACGGGGTGTTCCATCAGCTAAGCAAGGACAATACCTTGGTAGCCATTACGACGGATTACCCAGGGTTAATCCCGGCCTCCCAGGTGACAGAAACCGGGGTCTTATTCCCTTAAAAGAGATTCCACCCTCACGTAGCCCGGTGTTTCTGATGGCAACTGCGTTTTGCAGGGGAGATTTCCGAGGTAGGAGGCCAAACCTGCGGCGGCTAGCCAACGAGGGGCCACAGGGCCCCGTGGGGAAAAAGGAATGTAGTCCGGACTGAGATGCCGGCGCAAAGGTATGCCGCACCCTCTGTTTCCCTGGTGTTATTCTGTCAGGGCGTATTAACGTTCGTGCTATCTTCAGAATGAAGAGACCTCGCTGGACTACATCCGGAGAGGTTGCCAATCGTGCCTCCACCAGCCAGGCTCCAACGTCTGGCCAGGAAGCGGAGGCGGGCACAAGGCGCGCACCGGACGCTCCTCTGACAGAGGATGCGGACAGGCTGTCTGCCACAAATTCTGAAGTGGAGAGTGCCATGAACCACAGGCATCGCCGGATAGTTCTACGCGACGCTTGTTTCTCCCAAGAGGCTTTAGATGCCTTTAATTCAGGAGATGCGTACCTCCGTGCCGCTCAAAATGGTTTAGCCAGAGCCATGGAGCAGTATGTAAAAGACATACGGGTAAGAAAATTTTGGTCAAATATATATATATATATATATATACCAGTAGCCCCCGAGACTTGAAATATTTAGAGCAATTGATTTAAGGATCATTTAATATGCAGGTTCTTACAGAGAAGAATACCGTACTGTCCCAGGAGCTGGAAAAGTGCAAGGCCCAACTAGAGGCCGCACTAGCCGCAGCAGGGGAGCCCAAAGAGACCCCCTCAGGTAAGATACATTTCGAAAGATTAGTATTGTGCGGTGTGGGTGCAAATCTGACAAATCATATTGTAGATGGCGCCGGACTCAATCCGGACAAGCAACAACTCTTACGCCGGCTAAAGGCCGGTGAGAGTATGTTGACAAAGGTGAGGCGAGAGAAGAATGATCTTCAGGATGCCAAAACCAAGCTAGACGTCAAGCTTAAAGATGTTCGTGGCCAGCTGTCGGACTCCAAGAAGGAGAATCAGCGGCTTCGACGCGGCATTTTTAGTAAGTGCTTGAACGAACTTTGAAAAAAAAGTTCGGCGAGGAAGTCGACTAACAGAGTAATGTCTGTAGGTACGCTCACAGGTCATCCTGCAGAGGAGATGCCCAGTTCTACAGGTGACCTTCTTCCCGAACTCTTGCAACTGCATGAGCGAATTCGGCAGGCGATGCGGGGTATTGCCCAAGCCTTATGGCTTGCCCACTCCGTGCCCGAGGGCCTTGGAGAGCTTGCGGAGAAGCTGAAGGGAGCTCAGCGGCGCTTCTGGTTATGGAAGATATCAGCCTGCCGACAAGGCGCTAGGGAGGCCTGGGCCATGGTGAAGACCCGTTTTACGAAGTCTGACCCAAACCACATGGCCAAGGTCGGACCAGTGGGGCCTGACGGGATGGAGATCCCTGTAAGCTTAGTATACGGCCAAGTAGAGTTGGCCGCGAAGTATTCCCAGCAGGACTGTAAATTAGACAGCCTGTTAGATGGTATAGAAGAGGAATACAATCAGTCAGAATGACTATGTAATTTTGAATTGACATGTGTAATGCCTTCTAGCCGGATTGTAGATCGTTTGTCGTTGCCGACCTTTTCGCTTCAACCTCGGGACCTGACGGTCCGGAGTGTGTCCGAATACCATAGCGGTTATATAAGAACCAGGGTATGCGTGGAGACCAGGCGTAGGGGTCATTAGTGCTTTATCAGACAAGTGCCCGACTAGTTATGTTATATTACATGGTTAGTAAGAAACATCTTCCAGAGAGAATAGTTCCGTTAGGGGTTCCTTTCGCTGGGAGGCATGCCCTGAAGTGCATGTCTGGACTGCGTGAAAAAACGCAGAAAAAAGTATCCGGGGGCGCATAAAAATGGGTAAAAAGATCATCTTTTATTTCACCGACCGAATATTCCCTTAAGAACGCTAGCTTTCGGCTTCACCCAGTCTGAGGTACACATCCGGCTGACCCGGTAGTAACAATCGCAGAGGTGCTCCCTTTACTGCCTAGCCGAACAATCGGGAACGTAGGGGTAAGCACAGGAGCCAAGCAACCCAGCTTGGCCAAAACTTAAGTCATATCGATGCATATAATGGTGAAGAAAAAGGTACATGCGGAAGTTTGACGCATGTGTTGGGCGTGAAGCCCGTATAAATAAGCTTCTGTTAAAGAAGCCCCCATGTTTAATGGGCGCGAGTGGCTCGTCACTAGATGGGCCTTTAAGGGCTATGAAAGAAAAGAGGGGAAGGAGAGAAATGTAAGACAGAAAAATGCAAAAAATGGACAGAGGAAGGAGACGAACACAGGGTCCGGCGCTAGGCATAGAATCTTCGGAGACGGGTGGCGTTCCACGGGTTCGGCTCGAGTCGGTTATCCGACGCATCTCGCAGGCTGTACGCTCCACCAGTCAGGACTTGGTCGATTATGAATGGACCTTCCCACTTGGGCTTGAGTTTGTCCTTTTTTTAATCCTGCAGGCGTAGAACTAGTTCGCCAACATTGTAATTTTTGGCCCGTACTTCTCTGCTTTGATACCTTCGGGCCTGCTGTTGATAAAATGCGGAATGGGCTTTTGCCACGTCACGCTCCTCCTCCAAGGCGTCCAAGTTGTCCTGCCGATCAAGCTCGGCTTCTCTTTCTTCGTACATGCGCACTCTAGGTGAGTCATGAATTATGTAGCAGGGCAGAACTGCCTCTGCGCTGTACACCATAAAAAATGGTGTGTATCCGGTGGTGCAATTTGGCGTGGTCCGCAGCCCCCATAGCACGGAGTCGAGCTCCTCTACCCAGTGCGTGTTAGATTCCTTGAGGGACCGCACTAGTTTGGGTTTAATGCCGCTCATGATAAGACCATTTGCACGTTCAACCTGGCCGTTGGTTTGTGGGTGATAGACGGAAGCATAATCTAGCTTGATGCCCATGTTTTTGCACCAGAGTTTTGCCTCGTCGGCGGTAAAGTTTGTACCGTTATCGGTTATGATGCTGTGGGGGACGCCATAACGGTGTACAACCCCGGATATGAAGTCTATCACAGGTCCGGATTCGGCCGTTTTAACAGGCTTGGCTTCTATCCATTTGGTAAATTTATCTACCATGACCAGTAAGTATTTTTTCCTATTGGTCCCACCTTTAAGGGGTCTGACCATGTCAAGCCCCCAGACCGCAAAAGGCTAGGTGATGGGTATAGTTTGGAGTGCGGTGGGTGGCATATGGCTTTGGTTGGCAAAAAGTTGGCAACCAGCGCATCGTTGGACTAGGTCCTGAGCGTCTGCCCGGGCCGTCGGCCAATAAAAGCCCGTACGGAAAGCCTTGCTAACAAGGGACTGAGCAGCAGCGTGGTGACCATCGAGTCCGGCATGAATTTCAGCCAGAAGGTTCTGCCCTTCCTCTTCGGAGATGCACCTTTGAAGGACTCCGGTAGTGCTTTTCTTGTAAAGCTCTCCCTCATGGACTCTATAGGCTTTAGATCGCCGCACTATGCAGCGGGCCTCGTTTTGGTCTTCTGGGAGTTCCTGCCTAGTTAGGTAGGCTAGGAATGGTTCTGTGCACGGGGCGATAACCGCCATTATTGCGTGGGCTGAAGGTGTAATTTCATTGGCAGAGCCTCCAATTGTGTCAGATTGTTCGGCATCGAGTGGTGCGGCTGGGTCCGGGCTGTTATTTGCGGGTTCCCCCTCCCATGCTACGGATGGCTTGAACAATCTTTCCAAAAAGATGTTGGGGGGACTGCATCGCGTTTTGCTCTGATGCATGCCAGGACGTCCGCTGCTTGATTGTTTTCTCGGGCTATATGGTGAAACTCCAGCCCTTTGAACCGAGCTGACATTTTTAGGACGGCGTTGCGGTAAGCTGCCATTTTTGGGTCCTTGGCGTCGAAGTCTCCATTTATTCGGGATATCGCGAGGTTTGAATCCCCGCATACCTCTAGGCGCTGGATACCCATGGATACTGCTATCCGGAGACCATGTAGGAGGGCCTCATATTCGGCTGCATTGTTGGAATCCGTGTACATGATCTGGAGCACATATTGGACTGTGTCTCCTGTGGGGGACGTCAGGACGAAGCCAGCCCCCAGTCCGGCCAACATTTTGGAGCCGTCGAAGTGCATAATCCAGTTTGAATATGTGCCGTACTCTTTAGGGAGCTCGGCCTCCGTCCATTCTGCGACGAAGTCGGCCAAAACTTGCGATTTAATAGCTCGCCGTGGCTTATAGGTTATATCGAACGGGAGAAGCTCGATGGCCCATTTTGCAATCCGTCCCGTTGCATCGCGGTTGTTGATAATATCGTTGAGTGGTACTTCCGAGGCTACTGTTATGGAACATTCTTGAAAGTAGAGTCGTAGCTTCCGGGATGCCATGAATACCGCGTATGCAATCTTTTGATAATGCGGGTACCGTGATTTGCATGGAGTGAGGACAGTGGACACGTAGTAGACCGGCCTTTGAAGGGGGAATTTGTGGCCGTCCGTTTCCCGCTCGACAACAAGCACTGCGCTGACAACTTGGTGTGTTGCTGCAATGTACAATAACATTGGTTCGCCGGTGATTGGCGCGGCCAGGACTGGGTTTGTTGCCAGTATGGATTTTATTTCATCAAGTCCGGCCGTGGCGGCATCCATCCACTCGAAGTGTTCGGTGCGCCGAAGGAGGCGATAAAGGGGTAGTGCCTTTTCTCCCAAGCGGGAGATGAAGCGGCTTAAAGCCGCCACGCATCCGGTTAATTTTTGTATTTGTTTAAGGTCCTTTGGGACATCCAATTGTGACAAAGCTCGGATCTTGGATGGGTTTGCTTCAATTCCTCTACCGGATACAATGAATCCCAAGAGCTTTCCGGCTGGAACGCCGAAGACGCATTTTTCTGGTTTGAGCTTGATGTCATATTTTTGGAGGTTATTGAATGTAAGCCTCAAGTCGTTTACTAGGGATTCGACATGTCTTGATTTGACGACCACATCATCCACATACGCCTCCACTGTTTTGCCGATCTGGTTTGCCAGACATGTCTGGATCATGCGCTGATATGTTGCGCCGGCGTTTTTCAGCCCAAAGGGCATTGTGTTGAAGCAGAATGGGCCGTATGGTGTGATGAATGCTGTTGCAGCTTGGTCTGATTCTGCCATCTTGATTTGATGGTAACCGGAGTATGCGTCGAGGAAACACAACAATTCGTGTCCTGTGGTCGCATCGATAATTTGATCGATACGGGGGAGGGGGAAGGGATCCTTTGGGCAAGCCTTGTTAAGGTCTTTAAAATCGACACACAGGCGCCAGGATTGTCCTTCTTTGGTACCATCACCAGGTTTGCTAGCCAGTCCGGATGTTTTATATCTCTGATGAATCCGGCCTCTAGTAGCTTGGCTAGTTCCTCTCCCATAGCCTGTCTCTTGGGTTCGGAAAAACACTGAAGGGCTTGTTTGACAGGTTTGAATCCTTTTAGGATATTTAAGCTGTGTTCGGCCAGCCTGCGTGGGATTCCTGGCATGTTTGAAGGGTGCCAGGCGAAAATGTCCCAGTTCTCTCGTAGTAACTCTCGCAGTGCGGCGTGTACATCTGGGTTCAGTCGTGCCCCGATGGAAGCTATTTTATTGGGGTCCGTTGGATGGACCTGGAATTTGACTATTTCGTCCGCTGGTTTGAAGGATGTGGACTTGGATCTCTTGTTGAGTATCACATCATCCCTGTTAACCACGGAGCGCAGCGCAGTCAGCTCCTCGGCCGCTAAGGCTTTGGATAGTGCCTCAAGGGCTAATGCGGCCGTCTTGTTTTCGGCGTGGAGTGCTATGTCCGGATCACCAGCGAGGGTGATAATTCCGTTCAGCCCGGGCATCTTAAGCTTCATATACCCGTAATGGGGTATTGCTTGGAAGATTGTGAATGCTTCCCGCCCTAGCAGAGCGTGATATCCACTGTTGAACGGGGCCACCTGAAACGTGACCTCTTCGGACCTGTAATTATCCGGTGTGCTGAACACCACATCTAGTGTGATTTTTCCTGTGCAGCGCGCTTCCCGACTAGGGATTATTCCTCTAAAGGTTGTGCTGCTTCGCTCGATGCGGTTCTAGTCTATTCCCATTTTTTGAAGGGTTTCCTCGTAAATGAGGTTCAATCCGCTGCCTCCATCCATGAGTACCTAGGTGAGGCGAAAGCCGTCCACTATTGGACTGAGGACCAATGCGGCTGGTGCTCTTGCTGTTTGGAATTTAGGTTCATCGCCTGCATTGAAGGTGATAGCTGTGTCGCTCCATGGGTTTATTGTTGCTACTTGATAGACTTCGGCGAGGCTGCGGAGTGTTCTTTTTCGCATATTGTTTGATGCGAAAGTCTCGAAGACTGTGAGAACGGTACTGGTGTCCTCTGGCTGGCTTTCTGCGGCCTCCAAAATTAAGAGGTCCTCGCCAATTTTGGCCACCTTCCGGAGTATCCAACATGCTCTGAGGCTGTGAGTTGGTGTGGCGTCCTCTGTACTATGAATTCTACAGGGTCCATCAAGCCACCTTTCTAGTACGGTTCCATGCCCTGTAGAGGGTTTTGGCTTTTTGGTGTTTAGCCTGGGTGTCTTACGATGATGCACCCTCTTAGTTCGGACGGGATTGTTATTCAAGGCCGGATTATCCCAAAAATTTATTTCGGATTTCCAGGCACTTTCCATCGCACAGTATTTTTGTACTATGGACGCCAAGTCAGCGAAGCGTGTAATATCACGATGACTTATGGCGTTAAGGATTCCCTCGTCCGTGCAATTACTGCAGAAAATTGACATTGCGTCTCCCTCGCGGCAATCCTTTATCCTGTTCATAACCAGGTGGAATCTGGCCTAGTAATGATGTACTGTTTCCTCGGGCTTTTGCCTGATTTGGGAAAGATCGCTTATGTTCGGGCGGGCGGGTGGCGTTGAATCTGAAACCTCGCCCAATCAAAGATTCGGAGGCCGAAGAACTTCCGAACTCTGAAGTTCGGATTCTTGGATGTTGTCCAATGAATCTAGCCCGTTGCCTGATTCTAAGCTCAGGTCTTGAGTCACATCCTCCCCTCCGCGGGTATCCGGCTTGGAGGGGTCGGGAATTCAGACGTAACTAGTCCTTAGAATAGATGAAGGGTCGCCGCGCTGCGCCTCTACCATGGCGACGTGGTGGGTGGCCTTGGGAGAATTAATTTCTCTTAGATCGGGTTTAAGCCCAACCTGGTCGTAATCCGTGGCGACCCCCAGGGCGGCGATGCGATCCAAGAGCTCGTTTTACGGAAGAGAGCTCCATCGGATCTAGCTGCTCGACGAGTTCCGAGTTGACGTGAAGGTTGCTTTTGATGACCCGAGGCGGTATCGGCGAGGGGGACGGGGAGCACCGGCGACGGAGAGGACCGCGGCGGCGGCGTCCTGCGATAGGTCGCCTGGGGGGTCGAGCGGCGCGGTCGATCCCACGAGGAAGAGGCGCGGGAGGTTCGGGGATGGCAGCGGGGCACCGGGGCACCGACGAGGTGCAGCGGGGTGGCACGCGGCATCGGCGGAGTCGGGGGCGCGGTTGCCCCGATCCCGATCCAGACGGGGAAGGAAGGATAGGAGCGAGGCGTGGGGGGAGTGGGGTGGACCGATCTAGGTCACGGGGAGTGGGGGTTATGAGGGCGCCGGCTGGGCCAGCCTGGCTAGCCTAGTGGACGGCTAGGCCACGGTCCAGAGAGGGGGGTCTCTTTGTTTTCTTTTGTTTTGTTTATTTTCTGTTTTTCCTTTTTCCTTTTTATTTATATTACTTTTTCTGTTTTAGTTTTGTTTCCTATTAATTTTAGTTTTAGTAAAATATACACGTAGCATCTAAATTAGTATTTCAACTTAGTCAATAGTCACAAAAGGTCTAGTCCTCAAATAAATTAGTTTGACATTTTATTAATTACAAAAGGTATTTAAATAATTGTTTTTACAGCTGTTTTATTCATCTTATAGTATTTAAACATTTTATAAAGGTGTGGCTTCCCCACCATAATTACCTATGCAATATTTGGTTCACTCTAAACATTTTATTTTTAATATTTGAAAACTTTTATTGTTTGCTTGATTTTGAATTTGAATTTGAATCGATTTCGAACGAACACGAGATTAGCAACAGTAATCGAAGTGACGTGGCATCATTAGCAGAGAATTACTGTAGCTTAATTATCTAGGCGTCACAATTCTCCTCCACTGAAAGAAATCTAATCCCGAGATTTAAGAGGTGTAAGGGGGGGAGGTTCTGGTTATGAAATTCTAGCGAGTGTTCTCAGTCTTAGCTACTCTCCTCGAAATGGTCGATCCATAACGCTGATGTCTTCATACTTCAGCCTGAGGTCATCATGATGAAGTCGGCATCCTTTTTTCGAGAACCCCATCATACTTACGAAAGAATAAAGGGTGGTTATTCCGGAAGAACGGACCTCTACAAAGTTGACTACCTAGTAGCTAACATCGGGGAAGGTGGCGGAAAGTAACTATCGAACTGAAACTTAAGAAAATTTCGAGAGCAAAGTAAGAAGGTACCATGAGAAGTTTAAGCGGGTAGGCAATCATTCGATGACTGAACAAAGTGTGAAAGGGGTCCAGAGCAACGAGAATAAGTATTGTGTCTGATACCAAAGTAGATTACTAGGAAGATGGCATGAATTACATACGAAATCAAGCGCAAGGAATAACTTTGGCAACATGGGTGCATAGGTGAGTCAGGTTTCAATCTTGTGGAACTGTGGGTTTTGGGCCCACCATGTGGTTAAAAGTAGGAAGGGCGTTGACATCTTGCACGGTCATGATAGCAAGACATGTCAGAGTGTAGCCTATCAGTTATGTCGGCAACAATGTCGGTACCAAGGGCAAGGGATGAAGAGAACCATTTTTCTGCTCGTTGAACGAGGCAGACCATTAGACAAAGTTCTCGTCCATCAGTGGTTACCGGAATGTCATCAACAAAAGCAATAGGGTCTTACTGACAAAATTGCACACTGAGGTGTTTACATAAGCAGGAGAATATTATTTCTTAGATCATAAAGATCACAAGAAGGTTAACCCAAACAATGGAAAGGAAAATGTGATCATCAGATTAAACAGAACAATGGAAAGGAAAATGTGTTTAAACACATAATTTAGGGGTATATCCTTCCCAAGGACAAGCAAAGCAAGATATCCATGACAGGATATAACATAGAAAACCCTTTAGGAAAGGGGAGAGAATTTTCATGACATTTACCATACAACGGTGTTTGGATAATTGAGCAAGAAATATTTAGCATTGGGCTTCAAATGTTCTTGTTGAAAATCGGAGTACCACAGACATGCTTCGAGATCGCATTGACATTGTCTTCAAGCAAAGGTCAGACTCTGGATACACGAAGGATCCATCAGGAACGGCTTGTAGAATAAGTCTTGCAATTTCCTCATGGAAGAAAGGACAACCTTGCTAAAAAGGAAATGGTAACAATAGGTCCTCCAGCCAGGTGTGCTAGGCATGACATCACCTTACCGGGTGAAATAAAGACCAATGTTATGACTCTTGGAAAATGTTCCAACCATCATATCTGAACGAGATTTAGACCTGATTTGGTGTCATGATACCTCAGACTCAGGATGCCCGAGAAATAAAAGATGCAACGCAATTGACGAGATGATATTATAAGATTCTCGGCCAATGAACTATGGAAGCGAGTTCCAAAACAAGAGTTCATCATTATACCAAGGAGAGGACGAGGTGGCTGGTGGACTCAGCAACAATTCAACAAGATTTCCAAAAGATGGATTTCCACAATTATGTACTCAAAGAGATAACATTTGTCAGATCAAATTATATACTGATGTATGCTCGAGGAAACATCCACCATTGAACATTGATCGAAAAATGCACCTGGAAATGTGGATTGAGCAACCCGATCAGGGTTAGAATGGTGATACAATAACCAATAGTCTAAGGATGAACTATCGACCATTAACTTCAAAGAAATATGGTTGCTAGAAGTAATAAGGTCACACATCAGAGTTCACTTGTGTGTATTTCGGTAAGAAACAACACGGGGAACAAGAAAGAATGGAGGTGGTGAGAAGTATCACTATACCAATAATTCTTAAGAGGTGGTAAAATTTTCACAACATTCTTGACATAAAAGATGGTAATACTCAACGGTAAAGAAGAACAAATGTTGGATAGCAAGGAACTCAAGGTATAACACAAAACTCGAACAAGTTTTTGTTTAACGGAAGGCAATAAAATGGTTGATGATAAAACAAATCATCAAGGGCAAGGATGTTATTTCTCATCATGAATTCAATTGATATGAAGGAAGGAGTCAAGATGTTGATGATGATCACGACAAAAAATTTCGAGAGGCTCCACGAAGAAGCAATCAAATAGCGACTGCATCAAGCAAAAGGACTGATGCAGCGATAGATTATTGGATCCATGGATACTACCCCAACTCGGAACCAAGCTTATTGTCGGTGTCAAAACCGGCGGATCTCGGGTAGGGGGTCCCGAACTGTGCGTCAAGGTCGGATGGTAACAGGAGACAAGGGACACGATGTTTTTACCCAGGTTCGGGCCCTCTCGATGGAGGTAATACCCTACTCCTGCTTGATTAATATTGATGATATGGGTAGTACAAGAGTAGATCTACCATGAGATCAAGGAGGCTAAACCCTAGAAGCTAGCCTATGGTATGATTGTTGTATATGAAGTTGTCCTACGGGCTAGAACCCCCCGGTTTATATAGACACCGGATAGGGTTAGGGTTACACAGAGTCGGTTACAATGATAGGAGATCTTGAATATCCGCATCGCCAAGCTTTCCTTCCACGCCAAGGAAAGTCCCATCCGGACACGGGACGAAGTCTTCAATCTTGTATCTTCATAGTCCTGGAGTCCGGCTGAAGGTATTGTCCGGCTACCCGAACACCCCCTAATCCAGGACTCCCTCAGCTTATTGTTTGAGGTGGAACGATAAGACGAGGGAATCAACGTAAGCTTAGCTCATCGTAGAAGGTGGTGCTCCGTAAATAGGCAAGACGTCACACGGTTAAATTCCGCACGATAACGATATAGCACATCAGGCTAGGAATGACATGACGGAGTATTAAACTTCCCAACAACAATGTACTAGGAGTACTGAATCACAGTGTTGATTCGATTCACTATGCAGTGTTCTCGGTTGACTAACAACCCAAAACCTAGGGGAAATCTGAAATCGGTGAGAAGCAATACTAGATGTAGACTCATTGGAAGCGACACAGTTCTTCGGTATACTCGATATACCGAAGGGTAATACTCGAAGGAAGATCAAAATAGAGGTTGCGGAGATGTATTAATCTTCAGAAGACAAGTACTTTAACTTGTCCGAGAAATGGAATCAAGGAGAAAATATGGTCGGAACCACGATTGCAAAGGATCAATTCCCCGATACCAGATGATATTTTATCAAGTAAATAATCATTAGTACAAGAAGCTTCCATGATAGGATCTACATCATGTCCATGGGCATGAACACAAAGTTCAAGGTCGACTCACACTTCTCAAATGCATAATCTTTCATCCACTTCTCACTTTCCATGAAGTTGTAGCGTTGAAATTTTATCTGACGAAAAGCCGATAGAGTATAACCTGCATAACTTTCGTGTTCACACAGATTATGGAATGCATAGGTTCAACCCATCGGGGCATCTTAGGAACATATACCAGAAACTTCAGTAGCAAGTAATTCAAGCTTGGAAGCAGAGCATGGTTGACAAAAGCAGATGATACAATGTACCAAAGGCGCTATGTATCAGGGGAAGAACTCAAGGTTTTGAGAATATGCTAGATCGGTCGGATAATAATCCACAAAAGGATCTAGCAGACCGCAAAGAATCGGGTGTGAGTATCGATACTCAACCAGAAGAAGAAGGAATGCAAGGAGATCAGATTATAGAAATAACGGACTAATTCAGTCAAGTGCAAAGGAATTATGATTTCCAAATCAAGAGACCAGAAGCAAACGCTCTGATCAAGGATGGATAAGTTGAGTAGGCTTAGGGGTACAATCGACAGCAATTTGATGGGTCGAGAACTGGCTCATGTTCAAAAATGAAGTCTGAGCCGAAAGGATGAATTCTAATTGCGACTGATGATTGCGAGCATCCGCATCATATTGAATCAACGATCTCAAAATGATTGTGACAAAGGATGTCAATGAATAATGATAGGCATTTGGAATTAACCAGAATGCAGGCAGAAAAGAATTTCTAAAGCCATAGGCTGCAGAGGATTCTCGAAAGATTGGATAATATTTCAAAGAATTTTTTGAAACACCTGAACAACTAGGGAGAAACAAATCCTTGGTAAGTGTGAGGATTAATTTGTAGGTGTATTCAGGCGACAAGGAACTGCAAGGCAATAGGCACAAAGGATTTCGGAACAACGACGAGTATTTCGGGGTATCTTGTAATAACAAGACCAACTGGGATGAATGTAAGAATGACAACTGCATGTAGTTATCCATAAGGGTTAACGGTGGAAGGGGATTTGCAAACGCGATGAACACAAGTTCTTGGGTTAACAGCGGAGAGTATCTTCAGGGTCTTCTGGTGCACCAAGTAATCATCTGGAGTGAGCGGCTCTCTGATAGGAAGTAATTACGAGAACCTAGAGTTAGAGTTAGCAAAATCATTTAACCCGAATAGAAGAGAGATCAGAGTCCCAAAGTATAGACGAGGAGTAAAAGATCCTAATACCACCCAATGGTGACGTGGGCCCGTAAAACACATAGCCATGTTAGTAAAAGTTTTGCAATGTCTAGACTCGACTTCGGCCAAGGAGTGTGGAAGGGGGATTCCTATAGGCAATCGGCTCTGATACCAACTTGTGACGCCCCCGATTCAATCGTACACTAATCATACATGCAAACATGTATGATCAAGATCAGGGACTCATGGGAAGATATCACAACACAACTCTAAAAAGTAAAATAAGTCATACAATCATCATAATACAAGCCAGGAGCCTCGAGGGCTCGAATACAAGTGGTCGATCATAAACGAGTCAGCGGAAGCAACAAATATCTGAGTACAGACATAAGTTAAACAAGTTTGCCTTAAGAAGCACTACAAAAAAAGACACATCCGTGACATTTTGGGCCGAACGAATTTTTTTCCTGTCATACATAGGACACTTCTATGACGATGATTGTGACAAAACCCGGTATCATCGTAGATGTGGTGGGCTCCTACTTCTATGACAAAAAATCATGACAGAAAATGGGCTTTTCGTCCTGGGCGGGCCGGAGACGCAGCTGCATGACATTCTTTGGGCCGTCCATCACTAGTAGAAAACATGCCTATTGTCCCGGTTCATAAGGGCCTTTTGTCCCGGTTCCAGAACCGGGACTAAAGGGTCGTTACTAATGCCCTGACCCTTTAGTCCCGGTTCTAACCAGAACCGGGACAGATGGGCCTCCACGTGGCCTGCGCGCTGAGCCCAGACAGGAGGGCCTTTGGTCCCGGTTGGTGGCCCCAACCGGGACCAATAGGCATCCACGCGTCAGCATTTCTGTGGCTGGGGTTTTTATTTTTTTTTGAAAGGGGGGGGGGGGTGGGGGGTTTTGGCGGGTTAATTTAGGTATATATTGTGTTAGATTAGCTAATTAATAGAGAGAAGTGTCCTCTCTTATGTCCGTGCTTGGTCGACGCTACGTACTATATACGTATAGAGAGGACTAGACACGCTAGCTAGCTAGTAAGCAAACGAAGGAAACAGAAGATCGTCATGAACATATATGCATACAGAGAGAAGTGATATCGACCACCTCTCCTTCTCCGAGAGATTGGTCGAACAACAAGTTCTCGTATATCTATCCGACACTACCGGCTACATATATACAATAATTATCTCTTACAATATAATCTCCTAATTATATACGAAGTCAAGCTCCACATGGTATTCTCCGTCTTCAGCGATCACGTGGTCAAGGAAGAATGCCGCCAATTCCTCTTGAATTGCTCGCATACGATCTGGTGGTAGGAGTTCACCCCGCAACCGAAAGATCTAATTTGAAGAAGGGGGTCAATACATATATATATGAATAAATGAAACTCAACACAAATGATAGTAATAAAATAAAATTGTGAATATTATTGCTTACGCACTTCATATTGTTCTTCAGTGTACCCCCGTTCACAGGTCGTGTAGCGGATGGACTCGCAAACGTAGTATCCACAGAAATCATTCCCTTGATCCTGCCACAACCACTTTACAAGAAATAGAGGTCAATCAAACTGATAAGCAAGCATGCCAAATGGTATTGATGAAACTAGTGCCTGAATCACTAGGAGACGCGCGGAACATGCTACTATAGTACTTACTTTCGGGTATCTAAATTGCAGCTTCTTCGGCAGTCCCAGAGCTTTTCTGGTGAATTTTCTCCAAACCCTGCCAGACAAAGAAAACAATTACTTGATATCAGGAAATGAACAAAGTTGATGATATGGTGGATAATGATCGATTTAACTTACTTCTCGAGGATTTCCATCATGTCCGCATACTCCTGGGGATCTTTTCGTCTCGATTCTAAGACAGTTACTAGTCCCTGCTCAAGCTTAATCTCTAGGAGAATATAGTGGAAACTGCGCACGCATGCATAACTCATCAATTACATTACTATAACCTGGACTAATATATAAGGAAAATCGAATATGCACAAGACAGTAACACTCACTTGAAGTTGTAAGGAAAGAGTATTATATCTTTGTTTTCATTTATTACCAACGATCATAGCAAGTTGGCCTCGGTATCTTCGGCATGAAATTTAACCTCATTTGCATCTATGAGATTTGTGTTAATGAACCCAATATCACCGACTTGTCTTTTCTTCAATTCGGCGATCTTCAATCTGCATAATATAGTGAGGATAATTATAAATACATGCAATGAAAGAGCTGACCTATATAGAGAGACTTAATGGCAGAAGTAGTAGTACTGACAGACAGTAGCAGGTGACCATTGCTTTATCGAGGGCCCTTTGATTGAAAAACTGGAAGAACTCCTCAAATGGATAATTCAACAGTTCAATTCCAACGAGGTCATGCTCCTCTCTAACTCTCAGCGTCAAAGTATTCCTCCCCCCAGACTCTCTGCAGGTTTTTATGTACCAATCATGCAATCTTCGCATCATCATTGTTAGAGATCTTTCATCATTGACGAGAGGCTTCCCGTACTCGAATCTGTGTACCACCTCCACCTCCAAGAAATCATAATGTACATCGTCGGGCAGGTAATCTCCAAGATTGCTAGAACTGGGCACCATCCTCGGATCATTAGCGACGATGTCTCTAGGCACCTTGAGCGGGGGGCACGCTTGGTTTGCTTGTTCGCCGAGCTGGGCAATTTGTTTCCCAGCTCATCATTCTTTTATCATTTGATCACTGATAGTACTTCCCGACCGCTCCACTTCGACAAATGTCTTTCCAATAATGCACTCATAGTTTCCTTTCGGCTGAGACTTTGGTGGTTTTATCAGGGCAGCCAGAGTGCACTTCGCTTTCACCGGATCTACCTTCTGCTCCGAAGGTGGATGTTTCTTTGCTTTCTGAAAGTGCAACTATCCCTAGGTGGTTTTGGTAATTCATAACAACATATAGCTCATTGAGCTAATGCTATTCCAAGATGATTATTTCAGGAAAGCTCAATGATTGGCATGGCATGGATGGTGAAAGTGGAACCCTCAAAATGCTCAGGACAAAGGATTGGCTCAAGCTCAAAAGCTCAAGACTCTTCATTTTATATTTTAGTGATCCAAGATCACATTGAGTCTTTAGGAAAAGCCAATACTATCAAGGAGGGATGAGGTGTTGCTTAATGAGCCTCTTGCTTCATGTGCTTAGTGATATGCTCCAAAACCCTCAACTACTTTCTCATATCCACATATGACCTAAACCCTAAGCCAAACTCGGCCCTACCGATTCTTTCTATCCGGCGCCACCGAGTTTCACTTGTCATAAGCCACTGCCAAACCCTAGCAATTTGGTTCTACCGATAGGGATCTCGGTCTCACCGAGATGGGATTGCAAACTCTCTGTTTCCCTTTCGTAACTTTTCGGTCTCACCGAAAGAGCGGATCGGTCCCACCGAGATTGCAATGTAAACTCTCTGTTTCCTTTTTGTAACTTTTCGGTCTCACCGAAAGAGCAAATCGGTCCCACCGAGTTTACCTGACCAACTCTCTGGTTAGATCATTACCAAAATCGGTCTCACCGAGTTTGTGTAATCGGTCTCACCGAGATTACGTTATGCCCTAACCCTAACAAAATCGGTCCTACCGAGTTGCATGTCAGTCCCACCGAAAATCTCTAACGGTCACTAGGTTTACCTTTTCGGTCCGACCGACACTACAAGAAATATGTCAACTTGTGACTACCACTATTGGTCACTGAATGGTCACAAATTTCCATTTGTGACCTTTTTGTGACCAAAAACATAAGGTCAAAAGCTGGCCGTCGTAAACTGACTATAGCGACCTTTCTTCTGGAATGGTCGCAAACGTTTATGACCAAAATAAGTCCACTGTGGCATTTTGGTCACTAGCAACCTCCCCAGGCCACGTAGGCATCTAGCGTGGCAAGCTGATGTGGCACAAGATTCAGCCCGGTCCAATTCGATTTTCTACATGGGCCTAGCCCAATAATTCGGCCTATTTGTGTTTTTTCTGTGTCAATTTTTGGTTGGGTTCATGGGCCAAGCCCAATATTGCAACCTTTTTATTGTTGGGTTGTGGCCTTTTTGTCTAAACGAATTTAGTTTTTCTTTTTTT
Organism: Triticum urartu; assembly: GCF_003073215.2. NCBI lineage: Eukaryota > Viridiplantae > Streptophyta > Magnoliopsida > Poales > Poaceae > Triticum > Triticum urartu. Next base: position 158,709,855 of record NC_053023.1, on the reverse strand, counting down.
TCCAAAAGAAGGGTCCACTAGTCAGATGGGTCCCAGTTGTCGGGTTGTAGTAACAGGTTCCCATCAATTCAGACTCATATTCTTTATATTTCAAGCATTATTTAGATTTTCGGAGACAAAAACACACATGATACTTAAATAAGAGCAACCGGATCACATAATACAAGCTCTATCCATTCCAATACAGAAGACCATACTGCTTTACAAGCTCTACAAGTGTAACAAGATCTACAATTGTAATACTAACAAACTCTACAAGTTCTTAGATTCAGACTCCTAACAAGCTCTACTAGATGAACAACATGCCGGACTCGCTCGACGACCATAGTCAGGGCTGGGAACAAACAAAACAATAACATGGCTTCCACTTCATCCTGTTACATGAATCAGAGAAGAATTAGAATAACTGGGGAAAATATATGTCGTAGCTAACAAAGTAAGAAACAATAGTTAACAAGTCTGAGTCATAGAAGCTAGAAGTGTCTCTTCAGAGAGACGAGAACTTAGAATTGATGCATGGATCTTATTCTAAACAGCATAAACACCATGGCAATAAAAAATTAACAGTAACAAGATCAGTGTTAGCAGAATTAAGTACAAGGCAATCACGGGTACCAATCCAGTGCAAGTTAATAGAGAAAATATGTCAAAGTTACTCAGATTTACTAATGTGTTTTTCATACTACCAAATTGAAGGTAAAAGATGTGTACTGATTCAACACTGCAAACTGATTTCTGAAAGCTTTACCAAAACATTGTTTAGTCGCTTGGTGCTAAAGCGATAGATGTTGAACACTAACTGCCAGCGATAGTAACAACCAGCAGGTACTGCACCTGCGACCGCCATCACTAGCTTGGAAGCAATAAGCACAGCATAGGTAGGATAGGAATCATCCTGGTTGTGTGTTCACGAATCACCTAATAGGTGCCGTGCCGCATAATTGATTTCCTGAACTCAGTATGCTACACTTGTCTATCCCAAATCAGGGCTCATGAATCCTCATCAATGTGTGAAATTTTACCTGAAGTAGGGCAGTGGCCACGTCGAAAACCACGTTCAAGTCAATGGTCTGCGGGGCATGAGAAGCACATCAGGAACCCGGCAGTCACAAGTGGCAGACGAAAAAAAATACTGCTAGGGAATCTGTACACGAATGAGGCATAGAGCAGCAAAATAAGATATATATTCATGATCTTCACAGCATGAATCCAAATCCTACGGCTGATAGTGGCCCTTTTTATACTACAAAAGACACCTGTACACGACCATTGACACCGTTGAAGAATCACAACAGCACACTAAGAACAATGACAGGCTCCGCATGCCTGTGACATACTGTACACGGCAATAGGAGCAAAAATCTAATAAATTCATTACAGGCTTGACAATAAAAATAACAAGTTACCTACACACAAGGAAACATAAACTTGAGAGGTTGAGATCAAGGCCTATCAACTACATCATATCTATATGCATCAAAAAACAAGGCCATATGGACCAATGCATCATAATTATCAGTTTTAAACACTACAGGATTAGACCGACTGACCGAGCCTGATGAATCAATAGGTGTGAAATGCATTGACACTTTGCTCTGTCTTAAAATTGACAGCTATATTAATTCATATTTATACTCACTAGAGATAGTCATAATATTGGGACGTGGACACTCATCAAGATAACTCTAAAAGAGTTTGACAAGATATGCAACTGAAGTCATAGATCCAGAACAATAAAAATAAACACATTCGATTCTGATGAACACTTATTTACGCTGGATCTCGAATATCATAGACACTGTAGTTGTCGGGCAACTCTATCTACACCATTCTAATGCTTAAACACTGTCTACATGAGCATTTTAATACCACTCACCATTTCATTTGACCACACCAATAATCTGACAAGCACGATGCAGATGCCACCCAGGTAGGCGATCAGTTTTTCTAGACAATAGACAATAGAGCAATCATGCCCTGTGCAAGTTAACAAATGCAAGGGAAACAAGAAGCTTCAGCAGCTTTTAGCTGGCAAACTCTCAAGGTTGACCTCCCCAACAGCTTCAGCAGCAGCTTTTAGCTGGCAAACAAATCAAGTTAGTTGGTTCGACAAAGGAAAACAAAGCAAGCTTATTTTCTTGACTATTTACAGAACTTGTAATAGAAAAGTAAAGTGTTGGGCGTGTAGAAAAGGGCAAAGAAGAAAGTCGATGCCAATCACAACTTCTATAGATGGAGATAAACAGAAATAGATAACATTTCTTACATATCTAGCTATAGCCCAACTTGTAAATCATATTCAGTCATGTCACAGTTGAGAGTAAATGTTGACAGTTTATGGACATTTTGCTAGAAGGACATGTCACACTTGTATTCACATCCACATTGATCTAATGGATCAATTGAAGGCAGTTTTTATTTATTTGCATGCACTTCAAGTCAAACGGGATAATCAAAGACAGACACTCTCTATCCAAGTGATTTTAGTACTAGTGACCGGAACCAACATGTGGTTTACCTGATTCAGAAATTCATCCAGCCTCCTAACTAGCCGTATGATGCTTCCTTCAAAAATGCCAGTCATTTCTGTCACCTCTCCGAAGGTGGTGCCCTGTGAGGAAAATGTTTCAGGACTCTACACAGAATATAACTACAATAACTGCAGCAGCAATACAGATGCAGAGTATGATTGCATTAGATGTCGAGATTATGCTTGATAAGAATCGATGTCTCAATTCTTTCTATGTTGAGCTCATACTTCTTTAAGAGGACAATCTTCGAACATTATATTCTCCTTAGCTTAACTGAAATAGATTAGTTAAGATAGGGACCTTCATTCGAATGGGTTTGACTAACCTTGTGTACACACATTCAGCTAGTCAATACCAAACAGGTCAAGTTCAATGCAAAATCAAACTAAAAATTAGAATAAGCTCCAGCTTGGAATCTAATTCAAGCAGGCTTGAATAACCTTATGTACACAGATTCAACTATTCAATACACAGTGCAAAGTCAAACTAAAACACGACTTCAGCTAGGATTCTCAACATCTTGAGCCTACTAAGAATTCAGGTTAATACCATACATCTTGTGACCCTCAGCTTATTTAGATAATCACACCCATCTAAAGTAAGAAAATTTTGGTGGATCAACAGTGCCTTAGTGCCCATCATAGGATATATTAAATAGCAAAGACAAATCGGCAGCATTTCGAAGGATGTCAACTAATTAGATCAACACATGTCAGCATGAATGAATTGGATGACATGGATGTCAAAATTCATCCTTCCACAGTTTCAGACAAATAAATCTGACTATCACTTCCTGATAGCCATCTTCAAATCCTTGAGTGTAGCAGTGTTCAACACCGCGACATCTGTATCACTCACCACAACGACAAGAGGAACACGAATTGAGATGTGGGATAAACGCATGGTAAGGGATTTGGACAAAAATGTGGGCGGGGTTCGAAGAGGGCCATATTATACCGAACGAGGTGTTGTCCAGCTTGATGACGGTCACCCTCATGGCGCTGTCGAGCCCGAGGTTGATGAGCGTGTCCATGTCCGCCAGCGAGGGCTTCCTCGGGACGTCGGCCAGAATGGGGTCGTCGAGGAGCGCCGCGAGCATGGACTGCAGCCTCGCCTGCTTGGCCTCGCTGCTCTGGTAAGCGGCCACCTCCTCCTCGGGCTTCGAGGCGCCTGCCGAATCCATCGCCTCTCCGCTGTAGAGCGTGATTGGCTCAGGACGCAGCGCGGACCCCTGCGGCGGCGGGTGCTCAACAGCGGCGGCGGCGCTCGGGGAGATGAGGTTCCACTGGAGAAGGGGTTGGAGGGAGGGGCGTGGCAGCGCGGTGGTGGGATGTTGGTTGGAGGTTGGAAGGGGAACTGGTTTCCCGGAGCAGGAAGGAGGAGGACGTCGATGGGAGATCAGATCTCTTCTGATGAGGGAGGGGAGGGGAGAGCCAAGGTCGTGGCCGGTGGCGAGGTGAGGGAGACGGGGGAGGTGGGTGGCGGCGATGGGAGGGATCGGGATCTGAGCGTTAGGGTTCGTCGCGCGGGGAGAGAGAGGAGTGGTGTGCGGTGGGGCTGGAGGTGGAGGTGGAGGCCGCGCGGAGGCGGGCGAGGACAGGGTGCGCGCGGAGGCTGGCGAGGACGGGGTGCGCATGGAGGCCGCGCGGAGGCGGACGGCGGCGGGTCTGAGGGAGGGAGAGGGGAGACGGTGGGAGACAGAGGCGAGGCGGAGAGGGAAGGACGATGGCGGTGGCGGCGGATCTGAAGGACGGGGGAAAGGAGGAGGGTGGCGGCTGTGCGGGGAAGAGAGGGGCTAGGGTTCGCTGCACGGGGGAGAGGGGAGAGGATCTGAGGGGGGAGGGAGAGAAAGAAAGAAAGAATGGAGGCGGGGGGTGGGTGGAAAATGTCCATGAGGACAGACCTAGGGTTTCGGCTCGGGTGGGTTTGGGCCGTTGGATCCAGAAGCATCCGACGGTGGTTTATGCGTGATCCACGTGATATGCTCATGGTCCAATCAGAACGCAGCAAACCATTTGATGACCTTATGACCATATAAATTGGTCGTGATCGATTCAAGATAAAAAAATTCATTCCATTTTTCAGTGCTCAAAATGAGTATTTTTGTGAAAGTCATATCAAATATTTGTTCAAATGATATCATATTTTGCACAAGTTTACATCATGGATTTGCAAACAATATTGACAAAGGGAGTTTTTATTTCCTTTGCACGAAAAATCAATTTTCCATTTTTCGAGTGCCCAAAATTAGTTTTTTTGTGAAGGACCTATAATATATTTGTTGCAAAATTGGACCAAATCATTTTTCTAAAATACTAGGCCACATTTAATGCACAATTGACCAAATGGTTGGGTGTAAAAAGTTTTGATCCACCTCTCATGAAAAAGACAAATTTCCGCCCATTTAGTTGGAAGCGGGTCAAATTTGAACTGTAGCTGCCTTGTAGTTTGCTCTTTATTTTTTCCAAAAATCATTTCTAGGTACATAAGTATCTATTTAATCAGAGAAACATCAAAAAAAGATCGAAGATTCAACCACTAGCTAGGAACGGTCATTCCCGCCGTTTTGACCGCATTTTGAAATGGGCATAAAAAATTCAAAAAAAATCAAAAAATTGGGAAACCTTCGCATTGTGTCATTATATGTGGCCAAGTTCCCAGGAAAAATAATAAACTTGTAATACGGCAATTCTTTTAAAAAGGTGTTCTCAGAAACGAGCTATCACGTGTGGAGATCAATGGCTTTCAAGCCAAATGATCAATCTTATGGCCACATTCATGGCATAGTTTGTTCAAATGATCTCATATTGTGCACAAGGGTGCATATTGGAATGGCAAACAATGTTGCCTAAGGAAGTTTTCATTTTCTTCGAACGAAAAAACCATTTTCCATTTTCCGAGTGCCCAAAAGGAGGTTTTTTTTGTGAAGGACCTCCCAAATATTTGTTGCAAAATTGGACCAAATCATTTTTCTAAAATACTAGGCCATATTTAATGCACAATTAACAAAATGGTTGGTTGTAAAAAGTTTTTATCCACCTCTCGTGAAAAAGACAAATTCCCGCTGATTCAGCTAGAAGCGGGTCAAATTTGAACTGTAGCTACCTCGTAGTTTGCTCTTTATTTTTTCCAAAAATCATTTATAGGTACATAAGTATCTATTTAATCAGATAAACACCAAAAAAATTCCAAGATTCAACCGCTACCTAGGAAGGTCAAGCCCGCCGTTTTGACCACATTTTGAAACAGGCATAAAAAATTCAAAAAAAATCAAAAAATTGGAAAACCTTCGCATTGTCTCATTATATGTGATTAAGTTTTCGGGAAAAATAATAAACTTGTAATACGATAATTATTTTAAAATACTGTTCTCAGAAACGAGCTATCATGTGTGAAGGTTAATGTCTTTCAAGCCAAATGATCAATCTTATGCCCGCATTCATGGCATAGTTTGTTCAAATGATCTCAAATTGTGCAAAAGGGTGCATATTGGAATGGCAAACAATGTTGCCTAAGGAAGTTTTCATATTCTTTGGACGAAAAAACCATTTTCCATTTTTCGAGTGCCCAAAAGGAGGTTTTTTGTGAAGGACCTACCATATATTTGTTGCAAAATTGCACCAAATCATTTTTCTAAAATACTAGGTCATATTTGATTCACAATTGACCAAATGGTTGGGTGTAAAAACTTTTGATCCACCTCTCGTGAAAAAGACAAATTTTTGCCGATTCAGTTGGAAGCGGGTCAAATTTGAACTGCAGCTGCCTCATAGTTTGCTATTTATTTTTCCAAAAGTCATTTCTAGGTACATAAGTATCTTTTTAATCAGAGAAACACCAAAAAAATTCCAAGATTCAACCACTAGCTAGGAACGGTCAAGCCCGCGTTTTGACCGCATTTTGAAACGGGCATAAAAAATTCAAAAAAAATCAAAAAATTGGGAAACCATCGCATTGTGTAATCATATGTGGCCAAGTTCCTAGGAAAAATAACAAACTTGTAATACGGCAATTATTTTAAAAAAGTGTTCTCAGAAACGAGCTATCATGTGTGGAGATCAATGGCTTTCAAGCCAAATGATCAATCTTATGGCCACATTCATGGCATAGTTTGTTCAAATGATCTCATATTGTGCACAAGGGTGCATATTGGAATGGCAAACAATGTTGCCTAAGGAAGTTTTCATTTTCGTTGGACGAAAAAACCATTTTCCATTTTTCGAGTGCCCGAAAGGAGGTTTTTTTGTGAAGGAACTACCAAATAATTGTTGCAAAATTGGACCGAATCATTTTTATAAAATGCTAGGCCATATTTAATGCACAATTGACAAAATGGTTGGGTGTAAAAAAATTTGATCCACCTCTCGTGAAAAAGACAAATTTCCGCCGATTCAGTTGGAAGCGGGTCAAATTTGAACTGCAGCTGCCTCATAGTTTGCTATTTATTTTTTCCAAAAATCATTTCTAGTTACATAAGGACCTATTTAATCATAAATACATGGTTTGGTGGCGATACGTCGAGGTTTGGGCGGTGGCCGAGGGCCCCAACTCTAGAGCGCGTAAACTCGCATGCCCGTCGCGTGGTCACCGCGTGACCGTAATGTTGCCATGTGTTCTGGGCGGCTTAGGCATGTCTAGTGGGTTGGGCACTCCCCAGGTTGGTGCTAGGAAGAAAATTACAACATAAGATTTTCACGAGAAGACCGATCGATGCTCAAACATGAATTAGCAGCCAGGTGTTTGATTAGCGGTACGGGAAATGCACATGGCCAATGGGCGTGAGTTTTGGCTGAGGATGATCATCTACTAAGGAGAATGTATTCACAAATTTTTAGCTCAAAAGGAGGATCCTAGGTGGTACTTGCTTTGCAAAGTACCACGCTAGACAAAAATATGAATGTTGAAGCTGGGCTCAAAATAATGAATGGATTGAGCTGAAATTTTGTGGAGGATGGTTATTTGGGCATAGGAAAGCATTGTAGAAAATTGATACCATTTGGACATGCCAAAGTAGTACTTCCTTCACAATGCTCTTCTATGGACAGAAACTTGGGAAAACTAGTGAGAGGGATTGGATGATTGAAATGAGCTCAAAATTTGTGTAGGTAAGTTACTTAGGTATGGTCATGCGCTGGTCAATTTTCAGATCATTTGGGTAAGCCTAGCTAGTACTTACTTCACAAAGCTTCTCTCGAGGTAGAAACTTTGGAAATTTCCCGAGAAAGATTTACTAGGAAAATTGAGCTGAATATTATCATGTGGCAATGATTTGGGTATGGAAGAGTGCCCGAAAAGTTTGAGGGTAATAGGAGGGGTCTATATAACACTTGCTTTGCAACGTGCCAATTTGGCCATAAAATATAAATTGAACCTGGGCTCACATAGATGATTTGACTGAGCTGCAATTTGGAGGAGGGTGATAATTTGGGCATATGAAGAAACTGTATAAATTTCATGTCATTTAGAGATATAAAAAAGGTACTTCCTTCACAATGCTTCTAGGTGGAAAAAAACTTTGGAAATTTGCCGATGAAGATTTGCTAGGCAAATGGAGCTGAATTTTGTCATGCGGTAATGATTTGGATAGGAAAGAGTGCCCAAAAATTCGTAGGGCAATCAAGAATATATAAATAGCACTTCCTTCATAAAGTGTTGTTGTGAACATAATAGGAAAATGAATATTGTTGAATTAGTTTTGAACTAGGCAAGGAAGGATTTTTACATATTTGATGAAGATATGACCCAAAGAATTTATGAGATTTTTTTGGGAATTTTGGGAATGATAGAAATATAGGTTGCTTCACAACCTAGGGCAAAAACTGCCACATGGACATGACACATAGGCAAAACTGATGAGATGGCGCCTAGTCATCACAACCCACCACAATCTACAAGGCTATGACCATCTATATTGGTCATTAACAACTAGAAATAAGGCAGCGGACTAGCACTGTTTGCTTTGTGACCATTTCGTGTAAGGAAATTACGACCTTTCTGACCAAAATGGTCGCAATGGTTTAGGGTTTGAAGCCCCCTGAACAGCTTTTGACCAATTGGTCTAAAATGGTCATAAATTTATGACCAATTCTTCGAGGTCACTTAACAGAAGGTCATAAGTTGACATATTTCTTGTAGTGACCGAGTTTGTTGATTCGGTCCCACCGAGATTGGTAAATTGTGTGTAACGGTTGGATTTTGTGTGGAGGCTATAAATACCCCTCCACCTCCTCTTCATTCGAGAGAGAGCCATCAGAACACATCTACACTTCCAACTCATATGTTCTGGAGAGAACCACCTACTCATGTGTTGAGACCAAGATATTCCATTCCTACCATATGAATCTTGATCTCTAGCCTTCCCCAAGTTGCTTTCCACTCAAATCTTCTTTCCACCAGATCCAAATCCTATGAGAGAGAGTTGAGTGTTGGGGAGACTATCATTTGAAGCACAAGAGCAAGGAGTTCATCATCAACACACCATTTGTTACTTCTTGGAGAGTGGTGTCTCCTAGATTGGCTAGGTGTCACTTGGGAGCCTCCGACAAGATTGTGGAGTTGAACCAAGGAGTTTGTAAGGGCAAGGAGATCGCCTACTTCGTGAAGATCTACCGCTAGTGAGGCAAGTCCTTCGTGGGCGATGGCCATGGTGGGATAGACAAGGTTGCTTCTTCGTGGACCCTTCGTGGGTGGAGCCCTCCTCGCGCAACCGTTACCCTTCGTGGGTTGAAGTCTCCATCAACGTGGATGTAGGATAGCACCACCTATCCGAACCACGGGAAAAACATCCGTGTCTCCAATTGCGTTTGAATTCTCCAAACCCTTCCCTTTACATTCTTGCAAGTTGCATGCTTTACTTTCCGCTGCCAGTATACTCTTTGCATGCTTGCTTGAATTGTGTGATGATTGCTTGACTTGTCTAAAATAGCTAAAATCTGCCAAGAACTAAAATTGGGAAAAGGTTAAGTTTTTATTTGGTCAAGTAGTCTAATCACCCCCCTCTAGACATACTTTCGATCCTACAAGTGGTATCAGAGCTTTGGTCATGTCTAATCACTCTAGACATACTTCTCTTCAATGGATTGTGCCCCGAAGAATTCAACAAAATCAGCCGTCTTGAGAATGCAAAGGAAATTTGGGACACTTTGATTGATATGCACGAAGGTACGACTCCGTCAAGGAATCCAAATTGGATGTGCTTCAAAGTCAACTTGACAAGTTCAAAATGAAGGATGGTGAAGGTGTCGCTGAAATGTACTCTAGGCTTGCTCTCATCACAAATGAGATTGCCGGCTTAGGAAGTGAAGAGATGACCGATAGATTCATCATCAAGAAGATTCTAAGAGCCTTGGATGGAAAATATGATACCGTGTGCACATTGATCCAAATGATGCCCAATTACAAAGATCTCAAGCCAACGGAGGTGATTGGAAGAATTGTTGCTCATGAGATGTCACTCAAGGATAAGGAGGAGCTCCATAACAAGTCAAGTGGTGCTTACAAAGCCTCATGTGAAGCCCCCACATCATCAAGTGAGAAACAAAACTTCAATGAAGAATTGAGCTTAATGGTGAAGAACTTCAACAAGTTCTACAAGAGTAGAAGCAAAGATAGAAGCTCAAGTCAAGGTCCTACAATGACAAAAGATCTTCTAGTCGAGAGCGAAACTGCTACAATTGTGGAAGACCCGGACACTATTCCAATGAGTGTACGGCTCCCTACAAGAGAAGAGAAGATTCTCCAAAAAGAAGAAGCAAAGAATCACCACCAAGAGAGAGAAGGAGTAGAGATGATCGTTATGAATGAAGATACTCACGGAGAAGCAAGGATTTCGGAAAGGAAGGAAAAATCATCAAGGAGCTACACAAAACGAAGACATCAAGCTCATGTTGGTGAATGGGTATCCGGCTCCGACTCCGACAGCCACTCCGAGAGAAGTTATCACTCCGATTCCGAATATACTCAAGATGAAGGTGTTGCCGGTCTAGCACTTGTGTCAACCAACTCCTACGACATATTTGACTCACCAAATGAAGGAATTGGAAGATGCTTCATGGCCAAAGGTCCTAAGGTAACACACCCCGAGTATGTTGATTTTAATAGTGATGAAGATGACTTGTTAGGTGATGATGATTTACTTGTTGACAACTCTAGTGATGAATACTATGATGAAACGTCAATTAATCATGCTAATCAAGATAAAATGAATGACAATGATAAGGAGAAGATTGAGGTTCTAACTAAAGAACTAAACACTCTTAAGTTAGCTCATGAAACTATCTTCGAAGATCATCGAGAACTTTTAAGAGCTCATGAGAAGTTACGCTTTGAAAAGCTCAATCTTGAGCAAGAGCATGAGTTTTTAAAAGCAATCAATGATGATCTCCGCAAGAAAATTTCTTCTTACATTGCCAAGCGTTTACTCTTATCCACTTACATGCCTCAAGTCAAGTCTAGTAACAAGAACAAGAAAGATTCTTCCTCTAGTAGTAACAATGATCATGCTAAATCCAATATTGTTGCTTCTAGTAGTTCTCTTGATTCCACTAATGATTCTCTTAGCCAAGTTACACTTGAGCAAGAAAATAGCTTATTGAAGGGAATTATAGAGAAAGGAGTGTACAAAAGCCTTGCCGGGAGTAAGCAATTCGAGGAAATTGTGCGCAAGCAAGGAATGCACCGGAAGAATCAAGGTGTTGGTTTTGAACGAAAGTTCAATGCCAATGGAGTTGAGTGGGAAGAAGATCAATACCCCAAGACAAAGTTTGTTCCTCAACAAGAGAAGTATGATACTTCCTTCAAGGGGACACAAGCTCAAGATGATCTTCCACCACAAGACTACAAGCAAAAAGGCAAGGACAAGCTTCAAGAGGAAATTGATGCATTTGAAGAAGCTCCTAAGACCTTAGTCAAGTGGATTCCCAAGACCACGTCAAGTTCCACTTCATCAAGTACGACTACAACTCCAAGGATTCCCATCAAGATGGTGTGGATCCAAAAGAAGAAGAACTAGAGAGTTCTTGAGGGTGACTCCGCCAACATACTTCACTCTTATCATTTTGGCAAGAACAAGTGCAATCAACTTCCACATTTTGCACTAGTTCAAGGAGTCACAAACCCTCTTGTTGGTAAGACAAGGGACAAGGTAACCTAAAAGTTTTCATGGACATCATCTTGTGTGTGCATCACTCTATGTCTATGGATATCCTTGTTTGTTCCTTATGGGACTAACCCATGTAGGTATTGAAAGTGTAATTCACTCAAATGGATAGCTCCAAGTGATCTACATCAACAATGAGCATCCACATCTTCAACATCTACATGAAGTCATCATCGACAAAACCCAAGGTTAGTTCATCCCTCTTAGGGGGGATATCACATCTAGGGGGAGCTTTACTCTAAGACTTGAGCTAAAGCAACTCTAAAGATGTGAACACAACAATGCCTTATGTAAAAGTGGTAACCCCACTTGAGCTTAAACGATGAGTATGACCCATGATCAAGTGTTCTCACTTGACTCCTAAGTCAATATACTCATATATAGATGACCTAGTCATCGCAAATTGCTTGATAGATGCTAGAATTGGTTGTGCATGCTTTGTCACATATTTCAATTGCCATCTTATTGTGTGAGCATGTTGGTTGCATATTTTACTCATTCGAGGACATCCACTTGTTTTTTTGATTGTTTGGTTTTATCTCCTTTTGCCAAGTGGATGGACAAGAATGCCTAAGAACCTCCTCTAGCTATCTATGCTTTTCTCGTCTCAAACTCTATTCATGCTACATCACAAAATTTGGTCAATTCAGATTCGAACCACTCTGTGTGAGGAGCACTCGGAGTCCCCGATTTGTCATAGACTTAAACTTCCAAAACCTCTTTCTGATTCTCGGTCTGACCGATATCCTACTTTCTGTCCTACCGAGATAATTAAGTTGATCTATGTTTTCGATCTCGGTGCAACCGACTTGAACCATTCGGTCACACCGAGTTGCAACAACTGTATACAATTTTGCATCTCGGTGCCACCGAGTTGCTCCACTCGGTCACACCGACAGGGTCGGGCTATATATAGTCACGGGCAAAAATTTGGAAATTTCTCCGAACCTCTTCGCCCGCGCAATAGCTCGCTCTGCCAACGTGGTCTCCGAATCGTCTCCTCGCCGCCAGCCGCCTCTAGTCGCAGGTCTCCGTCGCCGTCAACGGAATTCTACCCCGCCGTTGCCACCGTAGCGAGTCTCCGCCGAACTAGGGTATGGACTCGATCTTTGTGCTATTCCCCAATCCGATTCTTAGCACATTGTGATCATAATGATTCTTGCCACGTTTGATAAACTTCTATCCAGTCAATGAACTCGTAGATTAGGTTTGATTCGAAAATTTTAGGGTTAGGTTTCCGCCAAAACCATCTCGGACCCACCGAGTTGAAAAACTCGGTCCCACCGAGTTGGCTTATGCCATTGCACAAGTGAGACTCGGTCTGACCAAGAATTACTTATCGGTGTGACCGATTTTGGAACTTTGTGAAACCCTAGCAGTCTCGGTGCCACCGAACTGTGACTCGGTCTGACCGAGTTCACGAGTTTAGGTTCCAAAACTGCTTCGGTATCACCGAGTTTAAAAATCGGTAGATCCGAGATGATTTCAGTGGAAACTAAAACTAAGTTTTTGAATCATTCTTTTGCAAAAATCTCTGCATTTTGTGATGCTCATCCACTCTACCTCATCTATAAACTGTTCACAGGGTCAGCAGTCAGCTTGTTCATCATGTCAGACCAAAGTGATAGCCAGAACATGTCAGAACAGCAAGTGCAGATGAGTGAGGGCACTAGTCCCTCAAGTTCTTCAGATGATGGCAGTAGAAGTACTCCTAGCAATCTGCCTAAAGCTGCCACCCAACAGAGAAAGAAGAGAACTTCAGAATCAGAGGATGAAGATTATGTGGCAGAGGAAGAGGAAGCCACATCAAAGAGAGTTGCACTCAAAGAGGAGCATGGCCCAAGACAGAGCACCAAGCCAGGGTTAAAGATCAAAAGGCCAGCAGGCAGGCAGCCTATGCCAAAGGTCAGAGCCTCAACTCAGATTCCTGAGAAGCCCACTCCCATAGAGCCAGTTGCTGCTGAAGGCAAGAAAAGAAAGGAAAGGGTCAAGAAGACCGTAGCCAGAGTGCTTGGAAAGGCTTCCATCATGGAAGATGAGGATGAAGAAGAAGAGGTTGCTGCACCAGCACCTAAGGCACCCAAGCTGATGGGTGATGCCATAAGATCAGGGGCAACTGCTTCCAAGGCCAAGCCAGCTCCAAAGCCAAAACCAAAGAGGAATACAAGAAGCATCCCAGCTGCTGAGAAGAACAAGGCCCCAGTGCCTGACACTGCAGAAGATGATGAAGAGCAAGTTCTTAGAAAGCTCAAGCCCAAGATTCCAGACCACAATGATGCTCATCCTGTGGCTGAGGACATGAAGCTCAGGAGAGATTCAGGGCTCAGGAAGTGGAGAGAAGCAGATCCGTATGCTTCAAGGAGAAGGACTGCTGTTGACTACAGATTTCACACCAAGGAACAGCAGGACTTCTATGAGCCAGTCTTGTTGGGTTTCGTAGTAATTTCAAAAAAATTCCTACGCACACGCAAGATCATGTGATGCATAGCAACGAGACGGGAGAGTGTTGTCTACGTACCCAACGCAGACCGACTGCGGAAGCAATGACACGACGTAGAGGAAGTAGTCGTACGTCTTCACGATCCAACCGATCAAGCACTGAAACTACGGCACCTCCGAGTTCGAGCACACGTTCAGCTCGATGACGATCCCCGGACTCCGATCCAGCAAAGTGTCGGGGAAGAGTTCTGTCAGCACGATGGCGTGGTGATGATCTTGATGTACTACAGCAGCAGGGCTTCACCTAAACTCCGCTACAGTATTATCGAGGGATATGGTGGCAGGGGGCACCGCACACGGCTAAGGAATAGATCACGTGGATCAACTTGTGTGTCTAGAGGTTCCCCTTGCCTCCGTATATAAAGGAGTAGAGGGGGGAGGCTGGCCGGCCAAGGAGGAGGGCACAGGAGAGTCCTACTCCCTCTGGGAGTAGGATTCCCCCCCCCAATCCTAGTCGGAATAGGATTCGCGGAGGGGGAAAAGAGGAGGAGGGGGCCGGCCACCTCTCCTAGTCCTAATAGGACTAGGGGAAGGGGGAGGCGCGCAGCCCATCTAGGGCAGCCCCTTCTCTTTTCCACTAAGGCCCACTATGGCCCATATAGCTCCCGGGGGGTTCCGGTAACCCTCCCGGTATCGGTAAAATCCCGATTTCACCCGGAACACTTCCGATATCCAAACATAGGCTTCCAATATATCAATCTTTATGTCTCGACCATTTCGAGACTCCTCGTCATGTCCGTGATCACATCCGGGACTCCGAACAACCTTCGGTACATCAAAATGCATAAACTCATAATATAACTGTCATGTAACCTTAAGCGTGCGGACCCTACGGGTTCGAGAACAATGTAGACATGACCGAGACATGTCTCCGGTCAATAACCAATAGCGGACCTGGATGTCATATTGGCTCCTACATATTCTACGAAAGATCTTTATCGGTCAAACCGCATAACACCATACGTTGTTCCCTTTGTCATCGGTATGATACTTGCCTGAGATTCAATCATCGGTATCTCAATACCTAGCTCAATATCGTTACTGGCAAGTCTCTTTACTCGTTCTGTAATGCATCATCCCGCAACTAGCCCATTAGTTGCATTGCTTGCAAGGCTTATAGTGATGTGCATTACCGAGAGGGCCGAGAGATACCTCTCCGACAATCGGAGTGACAAATCCTATTCTTGATCTATGCCAACTCAACAAGTACCATCAGAGACACCTGTAGAGCACCTTTATAATCACCCAGTTACGTTGTGACATTTGGAAGCACACAAAGTGTTCCTCCGGTAATCGAGAGTAGCATAATCTCATAGTCATAGGAACATGTATAAGTCATGAAGAAAGCAATAGCAGTAAACTAAAACGATTAAGTGCTAAGCTAACAAAATGGGTCAAGTCAATCACATCATTCTACTAATGATGTGATCCCGTTAATTAAATGACAACTCATGCCTATGGCTAGGAAACTCAACCATCTTTGATCAACGAGTTAGTCAAGTAGAGGCATACTAGTGACACTATGTTTGTCTATGTATTCACACATGTATTATGTTTCCGGTTAATACAATTCTAGCATGAATAATAAAAATTTATCATGATATGAGGAAATAAATAATAACTTTATTATTGCCTCTAGGGCATATTTCCTTCAGTCTCCCACTTGTAGCAGAGTCAATAATGTAGATTAGACAATAATGATTCTAACACCCATGGAGTCTTGGTGTTGATCATGTTTTGCTCGTGGAAGAGGCTTAGTCAACGGGTCTGCAACATTCAGATCTGTATGTATCGTGCATATCTCTATGTCTCCCACCTGGACTTGATCCCGGATGGAATTGAAGCATCTCTTGATGTGCTTGGTTCTCTTGTGAAATCTGGATTCCTTTGCCAAGGCAATTGCACCAGTATTGTCACAAAAGATTTTCATTGGACCTGATGCACTAGGTATGACACCTAGATCGGATATGAACTCCTTCATCCATACTCCTTCATTTTCTGCTTTCAAAGCAGCTATGTACTCCGCTTCACACGTAGATCCCGCCACGACGCTTTGTTTAGAACTGCACCAATTGACAGCTCCATCGTTCAATATAAACACGTATCGGTTTGCGATTTAGAATCGTCCGGATCAGTGTCAAAGCTTGCATCGACGTAACCATTTACAACGCGCTCTTTGTCACCTCCATAAACAAGAAACATATCCTTAGTCCTTTTCAGGTATTTCAGGATGTTCTTGACCGCTGTCCAGTGATCCACTCCTGGACTACTTTGGTACCTCCCTGCTAAACTAATAGCAAGGCACACATCAGGTCTGGTACACAACATTGCATACATGATAGAGCATATGGCTGCAGCATAGGGAACACTTTTCAGTTTCTCTCTATCTTCTGCAGTGGTCGGGCATTGAGTCTTACTCAACTTCACACCTTGTAACATAGGCAAGAACCCTTTCTTTGCTTGATCCATTTTGAACTTTTTCAAAACTTTATCAAGGTATGTGCTTTGTGAAAGTCCAATTAAGCGTCTTGATCTACTCTATAGATCTTGATGCCCAATATATAAGCAGCTTCTCCGAGGTCTTTCATTGAAAAACTCTTATTCAAGTATCCTTTTATGCTATCCAGAAATTCTATGTCATTTCCAATCAGCAATATGTCATCCACATATAATATTAGAAATGCTACAGAGCTCCCACTCACTTTCTTGTAAATACATGCTTCTCCAAAAGTCTGTATAAAACCATATGCTTTGATCACACTATCAAAACGTTTATTCCAACTCCGAGAGGCTTGCACCAGTCCATAAATGGATCGCTGGAGCTTGCACACTTTGTTAGCTCCCTTTGGATCGACAAAACCTTCTGGTTGCATCATAGACAATTCTTCTTCCATAAATCCATTCAGGAATGCAGTTTTGACATCCATTTGCCAAATTTCATAATCATAAAATGCGGCAATTGCTAACATGACTCAGACAGACTTAAGCATCACTACGGGTGAGAAAGTCTCATCGTAGTCAACTCCTTGAACTTGTCGAAAACCTTTTGCAACAAGTCAAGCTTTGTAGACAGTAACATTACCGTCAGCGTTTGGCTTCTTCTTGAAGATCCATTTATTCTCGATGGCTTGCCGATCATCGGGCAAGTCAACCAAAGTCCATACTTTGTTCTGATACATGGATCCCATCTCAGATTTCATGGCCTCTAGCCATTTTGCGGAATCTGGGATCACCATCGATTCTTCATAGTTCGTAGATTCGTCATGGTCAAGTAACATGACTTCTAGAATAGGATTACCGTACCACTCTAGTGCGGAACTTACTCTCGTTGACCTACGAGGTTCGGTAGTAACTTGATCTGAAGTTTCATGATCATCATCATTAGCTTCCTCACTAATTGGTGTAGGTGTCATAGGAACCGGTTTCTGTGATGAACTACTTTCCAATAGGGGAGCAGGTACAGTTACCTCATCAAGTTCTACTTTCCTCCCATTCACTTCTTTCGAGAGAAACTCCTTCTCTAGAAAGGATCCATTCTTAGAAATGAATGTCTTGCCTTCGGATCTGTGATAGAAGGTGGACCCAACAGTCTCCTTTGGGTATCCTATGAAGACACATTTCTCCGATTTGGGTTCGAGCTTATCAGGTTGAAGCTTTTTCACATAAGCATCGCAGCCCCAAACTTTAAGAAACGACAACTGTGGTTTCTTGCCAAACCACATTTCATAAGGCGTCATCTCAACGGATTTCGATGGTGCCCTATTTAACGTGAGTGCAGCTGTCTCTAAAGCATAACCCCAAAATGATAGTGGTAAATCAGTAAGAGACATGATAGATCACACCATATCCAATAAAGTATGATTACGATGTTTGGATACACCATTACGCTATGGTGTTCCGGGTGGCGTGAGTTACGAAACTATTTTGCATTGTTTCAAATGTAGACCAAACTCATAACTCAAACATTCTCCTCCACGATCAGATCATAGAAACTTTATTTTCTTGTTGCGATGATTTCCACTCCACTCTGAAATTCTTTGAACTTTTCAAATGTTTCAGATTTATGCTTCATTAAGTAGATATACCCATATCTGCTCAAATCATCTGTGAAGGTGAGAAAATAACGATACCCGCCATGAGCCCCAATATTCATTGGACCACATACATCAGTATGTATGATTTCCAATAAATCCGTTGCTCGCTCCATTGTTCCGGAGAACGGCGTTTTAGTCATCTTGCCCATGAGGCATGGTTCGCAAGTACCAAGTGATTCATAATCAAGTGATTCCAGAAGTCCATCAGTATGGAGTTTCTTCATGCGCTTTACACCAATATGACCCAAACGGCAGTGCCACAAATATGTTGCACTATCATTATCAACTCTGCATCTTTTGGCTTCAACATTATGAATATGTGTACCACTACTATCGAGATTCAAAAAAAATAGACCACTCTTAAAGGGTGCATGACCATAAAATATATTACTCATATAAATAGAACAACCATTATTCTCAGATTTAAATGAATAACCATCTTGCATCAAACAAGATCCAGATATAATGTTCATGCTTAACGCTGGCACCAAATAACAATTATTCAGGTCTAAAACTAATCCCGAAGGTAGATGTAGAGGTAGCGTGCCGATGGCGATCACATCGACTTTGGAACCATTTCCCACGCGCATCGTCACCTCGTCCTTAGCCAGTCTTAGCTTAATCCGTAGTCCCTGTTTCGAGTTGCAAATATTAGCAACAGAACTAGTATCAAATACCCAGGTGCTACTGTGAGCTCTAGTAAGGTACACATCAATAACATGTATATCACATATACCTTTGTTCACCTTGCCATCCTTCTTAGTCTGTTTGCAGTAGAAGCACTCAGTCTCAGGCTTAGGTCCAGACTTGGGTTTCTCTCTTGAGCAGCAACTGTGTTGTTGTTCTTCTTGAAGTTCCCCTTCTTCTTCCCTTCCCTTTTTCTTGAAGCTGGTCGTTATTGACCATCAACACTTGATGCTCCTTTTTGATTTCTACCTCCGCAGCCTTAGCATTGCGAAGAGCTCGGGAATTGTCTTATTCATCCCTTGCATATTATAGTTCATCACGAAGCTTTTGTAGCTTGGTGGCAGTGATTGAAGAACTCTGTCAATGACTACTACCAGGAAGATTAACTCCCAGCTGAGTCAAGTGGTTGTGGTACCCAGACATTCTGAGTATGTTCACTGACAGAACTATTCTCCTCCATTTTGCAGCTAGAACTTATTGGAGACTTCATATCTCTCATCCGGGCATTTGCTTGAAATAATTAACTTCAACTCCTAACATCTCATATGCTCCATGACATTCAAAACGTTGAAGTCCCGGTTCTAAGCCGTAAAGCATGGCACACTGAACTATCGAGTAGTCATCAGCTTTGCTCTGCCAGACGTTCATAACATCGGTGTTGCTCCTGCAGCAGGGTTTGGCACCTAGCGGTGCTTCCAGGACGTAATTCTTCTGTGCAGCAATGAGGATAATCCTCAAGTTACGGACCCAGTCCGTGTAATTGCTACCATCATCTTTCAACTTTGCTTTCTCAAGGAACACATTAAAATTCAACGGAACAACAGACACGGGCCATCTATCTACAATCAACATAGACAAGCAAGATACTATAGGTACTAAGTTCATGATAAATTTAAGTTCAATTAATCATATTACTTAAGAACTCCCACTTAGATAGACATCCCTCTAATCTTCTAAGTGATCACGTGATCCAAATCAACTAAACCATAACCGATCATCACGTGAAATGGAGTAGCTTTCAATGGTGAACATCAATATGTTGATCATATCTACTATATGATTCACGCTCGACCTTTCGGTCTCAGTGTTCCGAGGCCATATCTGCATATGCTAGGCTCGTCAAGTTTAACCTGAGTATTCTGCGTGTGCAAAAACTGGCTTGCACCCGTTGTAGATGGACGTAGAGCTTATCACACCCGATCATCACGTGGTGTCTGGGCACGACGAACTTTGGCAACGGTGCATACTCAGGGAGAACACTTTTATCTTGAAATTTAGTGAGAGATCATCTTATAATGCTACCGTCAATCAAAGAAATAAAATGCATAAAAGATAAACATCACATGCAATCAATATAAGTGATATGATATGGCCATCATCATCTTGTGCTTGTGATCTCCATCTCCGAAGCACCGTCATGATCACCATCGTCACCGGCGACACCTTGATCTCCATCGTAGCATCGTTGTCGTCTCGCCCTATTATTCTTATCACGACTATCGCTACCGCTTAGTGATAAAGTAAAGCAATTACAGGGCGATTGCATTGCATACAATAAAGCGACAACCATATGGCTCCTGCCAGTTGCCGATAATCTTGGTTACGAAACATGATCATCTCATACAATAAAATTTAGCATCATGTCTTGACCATATCACATCACAACATGCCCTGCAAAAACAAGTTAGACGTCCTCTACTTTGTTGTTGCAAGTTTTACGTGGCTGCTACGGGCTTAGCAAGAACCATTCTTACCTACGCATCAAAACCACAACGATAGTTTGTCAAGTTGGTGTGTTTTAACCTTCGCAAGGACCGGGCGTAGCCACACTCGGTTCAACTAAAGTTGGAGAAACTGACACCGCCAGCCACCTGTGTGCAAAGCACGTCGGTAGAACCAGTCTCGCGTAAGCGTACGCGTAATGTCGGTCCGGGCCGCTTCATCCAACAATACCGCCGAACCAAAGTATGACATGCTGGTAAGCAGTATGACTTATATCGCCCACAACTCACTTGTGTTCTACTCGTGCATATAACATCACGCATAAAACCTGGCTCGGATGCCACTGTTGGGAACGTAGTAATTTCAAAAAAATTCCTACGCACACGCAAGATCATGGTGATGCATAGCAACGAGAGGGGAGAGTGTGTCCACGTACCCTCGTAGACCGAAAGCGGAAGCGTTAGCACAAGACGGTTGATGTAGTCGTACGTCTTCACGATCCGACCGATCAAGTACCGAACGTACGGCACCTCCGAGTTCTGCACACGTTCAACTCGATGACGTCCCTCGAACTCCGATCCAGCCGAGCTTTGAGGGAGAGTTCCGTCAGCACCGACGACGGTGGTGACGATGTTGATGTTCTACCGCTCGCAGGGCTTCGCCTAAGCACCGCTACGATATTATCGAGGTGGACTATGGTGGAGAGGGGCACCGCACACGGCTAAAAGATCCAAGAGATCAATTGTTGTGTCTCCAAGGGGTGCCTCCCTCCCCGTATATAAAGGAGTGGAGGAGGAGGAGGGGGCCGGCCACCCTAGGCACGCCCCATGAGGAGTCCTACTCCCACGGGAGTAGGACTCCCCATCTTCCATGTGGGAGTAGGAGAGAGAGGGAAGGAGAGAGAGGGAAAGGAAAGGGGGGCGCCCCCCTCCTTGTCCAATTCGGACTGGGGGGTAGGGGGCGCGCGGCTGCCCTTTGGCCGCCCCTCCTCTTCTCCATTAGGGCCCAATAGGCCCATTAGTCTCCCCGGGGGGTTCCGGTAACCCCCCGGTACTCCGGTATATGCCCGAACCCCTGAAACCATTCCGGTGTCCGAACATAGTCGTCCAATATATCGATCTTTATGTCTCAACCATTTCGAGACTCCTCGTCATGTCCGTGATCATATCCGGGACTCCGAACTACCTTCGGTACATCAAAACACCATAAACTCATAAATATAACCGTCATCGAACTTTAAGCGTGCGGACCCTACGGGTTCGAGAACTATGTAGACATGACCGAGACATCGTCTCCGGTCAATAACCAATAGAGGAACCTGGATGCTCATATTGGCTCCTACATATTCTACGAAGATCTTCTATGAAGATCTTTATCGGTCAGACCGCATAACAATATACGTTGTTCCCTTTGTCATCGGTATGTTACTTGCCCGAGATTCGATCGTCGGTATCTCAATACTAGTTCAATCTCGTTACCGGCAAGTCTCTTTACTCGTTCCATAATACATCATCCCGCAACTAACTCATTAGTTGCAATGCTTGGAAGGCTTGAGTGATGTGCATTACCGAGAGGGCCCAGAGATACCTCTCCGACAATCGGAGTGACAAATCCTAATCTCGAAATATGCCAACCCAACAAATACCTTCGGAGACACCTGTAGAGCACCTTTATAATCACCCAGTTACGTTGTGACGTTTGGTAGCACACAAAGTGTCCCTCCGGTAAACGAGAGTTGCATAATCTCATAGTCATAGGAACATATATAAGTTATGAAGAAAGGAATAGCAACAAACTAAACGATCAAGTGATAAGCTAATGGAATGGGTCAAGTCAATCACATCATTCTTCTAATGATGTGATCCCGTTAACCAAATTACAACTCATGTCTATGGTTAGGAAACATAACCATCTTTGATCAACGAGCTTGTCAAGTAGAGGAATACTAGTGACACTCTGTTTGTCTATGTATTCACACATGTATTATGTTTCCGGTTAATACAATTCTAGCATGAATAATAAACATTTATCATGATACAAGGAAATAAATAATAACTTTATTATTGCCTCTAGGGCATATTTCCTTCACTCAAGATGTAGCAAGAAGGATTTCTGGCGCCGTTGCCGGGGAGTCTACGCAAAAAGTCAACATACCAAGTAACCATCACAATCCCTATCTCTCGCATTACATTATTTGCCATTTGCCTCTCATTTTCCTCTCCCCCCAATTCACCATTGCCATTTTATTCGCCCTCTCTCTCTATCCTCCCTCTCTATTTGCCTTTTTTCCCGTTTGCCTTTTGTTTGCTTGTGTGCTAGTTTGCTTGCTTGTCGTTATGTCTGAAATTGGGGAAGTTATCGCCAATATGGGCGATAACAATATCATGGAAAATTCTGATGCTCCTGCTAAAGAACCTACCATCTTTCATACAAAAAAAATTCCGTATTGGTAGTGGTAATATTATTGGAAAAGGAGTTATTCAAGATTTCTTTACTTGTGCCGGTGCTTTACCTTCTATGGGTAGTTCTATCCTTCACAGAACTAGTAGTCTTGCGGACACTATTGCCATGCTTGTAGTTGAACTTGAAAGACAATTCATGCACATGCATCCTTCCATACAAAGGATTTTTCTGGAATTTTCTAATATTGAGCATTCTTCTGTTAAGCGTGCCGCTACTATCTTTTTGGCTCATGAGTTTAGATTCATAATAAGAGAAGCCAAAGAAATATTTGCACATTATAGGGTGGACGCTTGCCGTCCTCCCATAGAGGCTATCCTCTTTGATCAAGAAGAAATAATGCGTTTTCAATCTCTAGATTATGTTGCTTTCAATGAAAATCTTAGAAGAAGGGTTCCTACCAATGTTTTAGTTGATAGAATTTCTGAACTTAATGATGATTTGGCTATTCGAAATGATGAGATAGGATATTCTCTTGAATATAGGCTTACAAAGTCTGTCAAAAGAATGCTTATAATGATGAATTGGTTGTGCATTATGAAGGACCAAAGGAGGAACCTATACCTCCCAAGGTTGATCTTGGGGACTTTTGTCCCGTTAAATTGAGTCCTTTTGATTACTTTTGCTTGCCTCAAAGAAAACTTGCTGCCGAACGTAGAGAATATGAAATGAGTTTTAATAACCTATCTTACTATTATAGCAATACCTAGATCTATCTTCACTTTTATGCCTAGCTAGGGGCGTTAAACGATAGCGCTTGTTGGGAGGCAACCCAATTTCATTTTTATTCCTTGCTTTTAGCCCCTGTTTAGTAATAAATAAATTATTTAGCCTTTGTTTTGGTTGTGTTTTTTGTGTTTAATTAGTGTTTGTGCCAAGTAGAACCGTTGGGAAGACTTGGGGAAAGTCTTGTTGAACTTGCTGTAAAAAATAGAAACTTTAGCGCTCACGAGAACTGCTGTCATTTTTATTTGAAGAGTTCTATTTAGTTAATTATTTTTTAAGATGATTAATAGATAAATTCCTCAAGTCTATCAATTTATTTTAGAATTTTTGGGGTTCCAGATCTTGCGCTAGCTACAGATTACTACAGACTGTTCTGTTTTTGACAGATTCTGTTTTTCGTGTGTTGTTTGCTTATTTTGATGAATCTATGGCTAGTAAAATAGTTTATGATCTATAGAGAAGTTGGAATACAGTAGGTTTAACACCAATATAAATAAAGAATGAGTTCATTACAGTACCTTGAAGTGGTCTTTCATTTTCTTTCGCTAACAGAGCTCACGAGTTTTCTATTTTGAGTTTTGTGTTGTGAAGTTTTCAAGTTTTGGGTGAATTCTTTTGATGGATCATGGAACAAGTAGTGGCAATAGCCTAAGCTTGGAGATGCCCATGGCACCCCCAAGATAATCCAAGGACACCAAGAAGTCAAAGCTTGGGGATGCCCCGGAAGGCATCCCCTCTTTCGGGCATCCCCTCTTTCGTCCACTTCCATCGGTAATTTACTTGGGGCTATATTTTTATTCACCAACTTGATATGTGTTTTGCTTGGAGCGTCTTGTATTATTTGTGTCTTTGTGTCTTAGTATGCCACAATCATCCTTGCTGTACACAATTTTTGAGAGAGCCATACATGAATTAAAATTTGATAGAATACTCTATGTGCTTCACTTATATCTTTTGAGCTAAGTAGTTTTGCTCTATGTGCTTCACTTATATCTTTTGAGCGTTATAATTTTGCTCTATGTGCTTCACTTAGATATTTTAGAGCATGGTGGTGGATTTTTTAAAGAAACTATTGATCTCTCATGCTTCACTTAAATTATTTTGAGAGTCTCTTAATATCATGGTAATTTGCTTAATAATAATATGCTTGGTAATCAAGATTTGTGAAACTTTCTTTTGAGTGTGTTGAATACTAAGAAAAGATTGAAGCATGATAATTGTTTTGAGATATGGAGGTGATAATATTAAAGTCATGCTAGTTGATTAGTTGTGAATTTAAAGAATACTTGTGTTAAGGTTTGTGATTCCCGTAGCATGCACGTATGGTGAACCGTTATGTGATGAAGTCGGAGCATGATTTATTTATTGATTGTCTTCCTTATGAGTGGCGGTCGGGGACGAGCGATGGTATTTTCCTACCAATATATCCCCCTAGGAGCATGCGCGTAATCTTTTCTTTGATAACTTCTAGATTTTTGCAATAAGTATATGAGTTCTTTATGACTAATATTGAGTCCATGGATTATACGCACTCTCACCCTTCCACCTTTGCTAGCCTCTTTAATACCGCACACTTTTCGCTGGTATCATACACCTACCATATACCTTCCTCAAAACAGCCACCATACCTACCTATTATGGCATTTCCATAGCCATTCCGAGATATATTGCCATGCAACTTTCCACCGTTCCGTTTATCATAACACACTCCATCATTGTCATATTGCATATCCCGGTACACCGCCGGATGCATTCACATAGAGTCATATTTTGTTCTAAGTATCGAGTTGTAATTTTTGAGTTATAAGAAAAATAAAAGTGTGATGATCATCATTATTAGAGCATTGTCCAAGTGAGGAAAGAATGATGGAGACTATGATTCCCCCATAAGTCGGGATGAGACTCCAGACGAAAAATAAATAAATAAAAGGCCAAAGAAGCCCAAATAAAAAGAGGCCATATAAAAAAAGAGAAAAGACACAAACAAAAAATATATAAATAAAAAAATGAGAGAAAAAGAGAGAAGGGACAATGTTACTATCCTTTTACCACACTTGTGCTTCAAAGTAGCACCATGATCTTCATAGTAGAGAGTCCCTCATGTTATCACTTTCATATACTAGTGGGAATTTTTCATTATAGAACTTGTCTTGTATATTCCAATGATGGGCTTCCTCAAATTGCCCTAGGTCTTCATGAGCAAGCAAGTTGGATGCACACCCACTTAATTTCTTTTTGAGCTTTCATATACTTATAGCTCTAGTGCATCCGTTGCATGGCAATCCCTACTCACTCACATTGATATCTATTGATGGGCATCTCCATAGCCCGTTGATATGCCTAGTTGATGTGAGACTATCTTCTCCTTTTTGTCTTCTCCACAACCACCATTCTATTCCACCTATAGTGCTATATCCATGGCTCACGCTCAGGTATTGCGTGAAGATTGAAAAAGTTTTGAAAAAGTTAGAGTATGAAACAATTGCTTGGCTTGTCATCGGGGTTGTGCATGATTTAAATATTTTGTGTGGTGAAGATAGAGCACAGCCAGTCTATATGATTTTGTAGGGATAACTTTCTTTGGCCATGTTATTTTGAGAAGACATAATCGCTTTGTTAGTATGCTTGAAGTATTATTATTTTTTATGCCAATATAAACTTTTGTCTTGAATATTTCTAATCTGAATATTCATACCACAATTAAGAAAATTTTCATTGAAATTATGCCAAGTAGTACTCCGCATCAAAAATTCTCTTTTTATCATTTACCTACTCGAGGACGAGCAGAAATTAAGCTTGGGGATGCCTGATACGTCTCCAACGTATCTATAATTTTTGATTGCTCCATGCTATATTATCTACTATTTTGGACTATATTGGGCTTTATTTTCCACTTTTATATTATTTTTGGGACTAACCTATTAACCGGAGGCCCAACCCAGAATTGCTGTTTTTTGCCTATTTCAGTGTTTCGAAGAAACGAAATATCAAACGGAGTCCAAACGAAATAAAATCTTCGGGAACGTGATTTTCTCACCGAATGTGATCCAGGAGACTTGGACCCTACTCCAAGGAACAAAAGAGGCGGTCACGAGGGTGGGGGGCGCGCCCCTGCCTCGTGGGCCCCTCGTTGCTCCTCCGGCGTACTTCTTCCTCCTATATATACACACGTACCCCCAAACGATCAGAACAGGAGCCAAAAACCTAATTCCACCGCCGCAAGTTTCTGTATCCACGAGATCCCATCTTGGGGCCTGTTCCGGAGCTCCGCCGGAAGAGGGCCGTCATCGCGGAGGGCTTCTACATCATCATAGCCTCTCCGATGACGTGTGAGTAGTTTACCTTCGACCTTCGGGTCCATAGTTAGTAGCAAGATGGCTTCTTCTCTCTCTTTGAATCTCAATACAAAGTTCTCCCCCTCTCTTGTGGAGATCTATTTGATGTAATCTTCTTTTTGCGGTGTGTTTGTTGAGACCGATGAATTGTGGGTTTATGATCAAGTCTATCTATGAATAATATTTGAATCTTCTCTGTATTCTTTTATGTATGATTGGTTATCTTTGCAAGTCTCTTCGAATTATCCGTTTGGTTTGGCCAACTAGATTGGTAGTTCTTGCCATGGGAGAAGTGCTTAGCTTTGGGTTTGATCTTGCAGTGTCCTTACCTAGTGACAGAAGGGGCAGCAAGGCACGTATTGCATCATTGCCATCAAGGATAACAAGATGGGGTTTATTTCATATTGCATGAGTTTATCTCTCTACATCATGTCATCTTGCTTAAGGCGTTACTCTGTTTTTAACTTAATACTCTAGATGCATGCTGGATAGCGGTCGATGAGTGGAGTAATAGTAGTAGATGCAGAATCGTTTCGATCTACTTGTCACGGACGTGATGCCTATATACATGATCATGCCTAGATATTCTCATAACTATGCTAAATTCTGTCAATTGCTCAACAGTAATTTGTTCACCCACCATAGAATATTTATGCTCTTGAGAGAAGCCACTAGTGAAACCTATGGCCCCCGAGTCTATTCTCATCATATCAATCTCCATCACTTTAATCTTGCTTTGCTTTTTTACTTTGCTTTTACTTTTTACTTGGCATCTTTATACCAAAAATACCAAAAATATTATATTTATCAGATCTCACTCTCGTAAGTGACCATCAAGGGATTGACAACCCCTAATCGCGTTGGTTGCGAGTAGCTATCACTTTGTGCAGGTACGAGGGACTTGAGCATGGCCTCCTACTGGATTGATACCTTGGTTCTCAAAAACTGAGGGAAATACTTACGTTACTCTGCTACATCATCCCTTCCTCTTCAGGGAAAACCAACACAAGCTCAAGACGTAGTAGCAGCTAGCTAATTTCTTTAAAAATAGTTGCTGCGATAATTGGGTATAAGTGATATATTTTATGTCTGCCTCGAATGATATCAGATTCACTCATAGTAACAAAGAAAAGGCTGCCTTGTTAATTAATAGAAAACAGGGTGAAAACTATCACATGAGGCCGGTAAAAACAAGGCACACTGGGTTCAGCATCATCGTCACTACAGCTGTGCGCGCGCGAGAAGTCTACATATCGAGGGGGCTACCGAGCGAGGCACCGAGACACAATGTTTGAGAGAGAAACCAATTGACAGATTATGATCAGATCGAGTTGTCACCCTTCTGCTATCATTGTTGGGGGGGAGGGAGAGAAAGACGTATTGAGAGTGTGCACGGTAGGCACAGAGGCACAACTAGCGAGTGTGTGTGTGTGTTTGAAAGAGTAGATATATTATTATCAAGATCGATGTGCCACCCTACTCCTTCGGTGCCGGTTAGTGTGTGTGTGTGTATGTATGTTTGAGAGAGAAGCCAGTCGACAGATTAGTATCAAAATCGAGGTGTCACCCTACTCCTTTGGTGTTGGGAAGTGTGGGTGTGTGTGGGGGGGGCAGTGACACTCACATATCTCTACTCTTATAAAAAACAGAGTTGGTGATGATGGTGTTCCTGCCGTCCTACAATATAGGCCATCCGATTTATATCCGACAGACAGGAAGGAAACTATGGCAATTTTGCAAAAAGATACCCACACCCCTCTCCGCATTTGCAAATAAGGCATTCCCTCGTTCATCCTTTTCTCCCACAAGATAAACTTCTCATACAAATGCATCTTGATGTTCCGTGCAACGCATGGGCATCTTGCTAGTAGGGAGAAGGAGTTTGTGTGACACATATCTAGCTATATTAAGGGATAGGTAGATAGCATATGTGTGAGAGACATTAGTGGCTGTGGGTGGGCGGAATTAAATGGGTGGGCGTGTTAGACATAGAGAGCGTGTGTGTTTCTGCGTGAGAGACTTGTAGGACGGGGTAGAAAGACGAATTTAACCCTGACTGAGGGAGAGAAATACACAAAGTGCACATGTGTGATTCCGATGCCCACAGGGAAATGAGATATGTATGCGTGTGAGAGA
Source organism: Triticum urartu (assembly GCF_003073215.2). Taxonomy (NCBI): domain Eukaryota; kingdom Viridiplantae; phylum Streptophyta; class Magnoliopsida; order Poales; family Poaceae; genus Triticum; species Triticum urartu. Next base: position 158,680,508 of record NC_053023.1, on the reverse strand, counting down.
GATTGCACAATTCATTCACGTATCACTATCTAGCGATCGTGGACGTGCATCGCTTGAACATAAGTCAATATCTACTTCGTATCGTGGCCAAAGGTACAATATCGATTCGACGCTATAAAGATTGGACACTCACATATCATATTATTTTCTATTTAAATAAGCCTTTTTAGTTGTGCATGCCAAAGTTACAGTGATGTTTCTTCAAACAACCAATGTAGCTATCATGAACATGTACCATTGTTACTCTTGCATTCAAATTCATTAGTCTTGGATGATTTAAGTTTCTATATTGAAGTAATATATGTAATATTCATATGTGAATTCAACGGGTACGCAATTTATGAAATGGAGGCTATGTAATCATATGAGGTAACACTTTTAAGTAGCTGACTAGAATATCCATTTCTTTTTGTTCGCCTATACACTAACACGTCAATGCATTATGTTTAAAGTAAATAACCAATGGCACTAAATTATCTATTTACACGAGAAATACATAGGCTGAGCGTTTGATTCCTTTTTTTGTGAACGCGCCACTACACCCGTACGATTGGCCGCGCCCGTGTGAACGTCCAAGTTATCGGCGCATCATCCTGAGTTATTGTCTTTTTTCTGGGGCGGACTTCACACCAGTTATTAACTGCTGACGCGTGCCCCGTGTACACAGTCTAGCATGACCTTCCCGCTAGCACGGTCCAAAATTAGTTGAAACTGGATACGAACGGTCCCGCGGGCGGCAAAATCTCCCGCCTCCTTCTAAAATTTCCGCCACCTTAGTCTTTAGCACGCGAAATCCCCCTTTTGTCCTTGGTGCACGGAGACCAACATTTACAATACCGCCCTCATCTACATGATAGGTCGGGGCTGCTTTGGTAACTTCTGGTTCCCCCACTACACGGCATCCCCATTTCCTCTCCCCCTCCCGCAAAAACGACTAACTCCACAGCACCAGAGCATCTTACATCACGCCTTCCGTACTTCATCGCCCTTTCTCCCCTCCCCTCTCGAAACCCTAGACTGCTCATCCACCGGCGTACCATAGCCCATTCACTGCCAGCGGCGTCCACCTCACCGGATCTGCTTCTGCGGCCGCATCTACCCCTCCCACCTCCCTTAGAAACAAGTAGACTGCTCATCCACCACTGTACCACAGCCCATTCAGTGCCGGCCTTGTCCACGGCGCCGGATCTGCTTCGCCGGTACTCTCGTCAACCGCCGCGCATCTGCAGCGGCTCATTCGTACTCCCCACCGGAGACGCTTCGTCCACACCCCCCGGAGCCGCCCCACCGACGCCCCCGTCGACGCCTCTGATCCTCTTCGCCGACACCTTCCTAAACCCTACCGGAGCCGCTTCGCGACACCCTTCCTCAACCCTACCAAAGTAGCTTCGCCTATACCATTCTCAACCCTATCGGGGCCGCTTTGCCAACTCACAAGTCCATGGCCTCAGATCCGCTTCCTCGCACCCTCATCCAACCTAGTGGAGCAGCTTCTGATGCCCCATCCACGGCGGCAGACCCGCATCGTCGACACCACCCTTAACCCAACCACCGGAGCAGCTTCTGACGCCCTGTCCACGGCCGCAGATCCGCATCGTCGACACCATCCTTAACCCAACCACCGGAGCAGCTTTACATACGCCCTCATCCATGCCATAGATCCGCTTCGCCCACACCGTAGTCCACCCTACCGGAGCCGCTCCATAAACACCCTACTCGACGGTTCTAGATCTCCTTACCGGACCCTGACAGCCAGTGCAGCGTCATCACCCTCAACGTTTCTAACCTGATTCCCGCAGTCTGGAGAGATGCCAAGCACCCGCCACGGCCTAGGTACTTGTCACCTTTAAACCCGTCCAGCATCACCTGCCCGATGTACTTCAAATATACTAACCGGTCGCTGTTACCTGTTATGCAGCTGGCAAAAACTACAAGGACGATGTTTCTTATGGATCTAACAGCTTGGCCAACCAAGATCCTGGACTAAGGCATTGCTATGATCTTGTAAGCGTGTCTCTCTCTTTTGTATTGTTCTGTGCCTGCCAGCGTGCTTTGCTAGGATTTTCGACCAGTAATCCCTTTCTGCAGACAATGATTTCTACTACTGGCTGCTAAATTAGATATGTAGATGTCATACATGATACTACCTCGTACCTCCGTTCCTAAATATAAGTCTTTCTAGAGATTCCACTATAGGCTACATACGGAGCAAAATGAGTGAATCTACACTCGAGAATGCATCTATATACATCTGTATGTGGTCCATACTGGAATCTCTACAAAGACATATATTTAGGAACAGGGGCAGTACATTACACAAAATCGTAGGTGGCATGTAGGAATTCCAGTGCACTACATTAGGCTCCCTTAGAGTGCCTGCTAGTCTAGCATACAGAGTCATGGCTAGTTTATGGTACGCACACAATCGTTAGTTGGTGGTTTAAATATGTGCAAGGGATATGCAATGTAGTATCATGTAGAGATGTCTGAAATTAGCCGTGTCAACTTGCAGATATGGTTACACAATGAAAAAGTACAAGATGTATGTGGCAATTTCATGGAACATCGCAAAAAAAAGGAGAGGGAGTGGTGAGCCTATACAGTGTGCCATGGTACGTCACTCCTCCATTGCAATCATCGTGACATGTTATTTGTATGCCTGTTCTATTAGCCAAGTTTCTTAGGGACAATTATTACGAGTTATCCTAAGAAAATAAGCACCTGGTGAATATAAGCTCCATGTAATAAGCCAACCAGTTCTTTTCATTGCGTTTTCAGCTTATCTTTGGTATGATCAGTGGAAAGTCTAGATTGCATTATATTTTTTTCATTTTGCTGCCTATATGGAAATTAATTTGACTTGCAAACATCACAAATTGAACCTAATGCAGTAATTAATATGATAGAAAAATAGACCATCACTATTTGCTCAAAATGCAAATACAAAGATACCATCTACTTGGCACAATCTACTTTGGTCAATGTTTTCCATAGAGATCCCATTGCCTAATTTAAATGAAGAACGCATGACCCACATTTAAATGAAGAACAATTATTTATTGAAATTCTATGGTCCAAGTGGCTGGTTATTATCGTATAGCAGCACCACCTGAAAGCATCATATAGCGGCAGCAGCTCATAGCAACTCATCATACAATAGTAGCAGTCTGCAATTCATCATATACCAGCAGGAGCTCATATCAATTCATCATATAGCAGTAGCAGGAGCAGCTCATAGCAATTCATCATATAGCAGCAGCAGGAGCAACTCATAGAAATTCATCATATAGCAGCAGCAGCAGCAGCTCATAGCAATTCATCATATAGCAGCAGCTCATAGCAACTCATCATACAACAGCAGCAGCTCATAGCAATTCATCATATAGCAGCAGCAGGAGCAGCTCATAGCAATGCATCATATAGCAGCAGCAGAAGCAGCTCATAGCAATTCATTGTATAGTGGATCAGAATGAAAATTTGGCAAAAAATCAGAGGAGATCCTCACCTTGTTGGATGAGCTCATCCTTCAACAACACCTCAAGGCCATGGCCTGGGAGGAGGGGAGGGGGAATAAGGTGCCTTATGCCGGAGTGTGGCATCAGCCGTAGTTGTGCAGCGCCCGCCGGAGTAGTGTGTTCGACGAACCACAGTGGAGCAGCTGCTGGAGACAATGAGAATGAGGGGCGGCGCCAAAGGGAGGAGAAGCCAGGGAGATTTGCCCCTACCCGCCGGCCATGTAGCCTAGCTGTACATAGCATCGTCGAGGACAAAGCTAGATGGGACCAGTGGCGACGGCTCGCTGGAGGAACCCTAGTGCTGCAGGCAGGGGATCGAGGTAGAGGGAAAAGGGAGAGGAGATGCAAGCGGGCAGGGCAATGAATGCTTGTGTGTTTGTTTTTACTTGAGGGTCAGGTGTGACACAAGCGTTAGCAGTTGCATTTTGAGTGTAATATAGGCAGACAACAGAGTCATTTCACTATTCCCCTTCCCTTCAATTTTTAGTGAGGTTCTACCCGAAACACCCCCCTCCAAAGCGAAATTAGTTAAGCCCAAGCCCATAACTCAAAAATGACTTCTTTACATCTTTTATGGCTTATTTTGACAATATGCCCTGAAAAGGCGGAATCAAACTGGCCCTTAACCTACAATTCAATTGTGCGTGCAATGATGAATCACTCCTGCCTGCTATCTGTACATTTAGGCATTATCATATATGGCATAACCTAATACATGTGCATTCCATTGTAGAATCTGGAATATGCAATGTTTATGTTAGTTCATACGTTGCACATGATGTTTAAATGCCCCTTAAATCTAGTCAGTCAAGTGATGGTCTTTAAGCCTCCTTCTTTGCTTCTTTTCTTGATATGTAAGATTTGCTCACACATCTGTTCAATTGCTTGTTTGCATCAGCCAGCCATACTAGGACTGTTTGCTTTGATTACTTGTTGTTCTTGACCTAACACTCTAACAGAGCTTGTCAACGATTTAAACACTAAGGGCTGCTGTAGTGGGGCCTTGTCTAACTCATAGGTGACATAAAGGTTTGGCTGTACACTACAGTAGGCAAGTACGTTAGGAAAGTATGCATATTTATCTTCCAAGGAGAGGAGTAACTAGTTGACATAATTATGTGGTGTTGTTTTGTTATAATCTCATCCTTTTGTGTTCACAGACTGGAAAGTATGCATATTTATCTTCCAAGGAGACGAGTAACTAGTTTGTGTCACCTTGCAGAGGGGGTTCAATGAAGATAAGATTGAGGATTTCCAAGTACAAGATGTTAGGAAGGAGCCTTGCAAGAGAAGTAGGAGCTGCGCTGAGCCTCTTCAACCTGCTAAGGTAAGTCACTGTATGCAACTCAACAGTTCAATTCCTTGTTTGTTTCAGGCATAGTTAATTTTCTCTTTTCAATTGCTTTATTTGTCCTCAGTTAATGAGATGCCCAAATAATCATGCCCGATGTTTGGTACTTGTATCACTATTAGTTGACATAATTAAAGGCCTTACCATTTAAACTCTGCCGAAGTGTGCCTGAAGCTTTGAAGTCTATTAACCAACTATTATTGCATGAGGCTCACTATCTAGTTTATACTACGCTAATGAGTGAATAGTTTTTTCCTGCTGTAGTATGTTTGTATGAAACCTCTGCTGTTCATTATGCTCCCCAGGACTTTAATTGAGGCACATAATGGCCAACTGCTTGCTTACTTATACGCAACGTGATGTCTAAATTTGTAACTTGTCTGTGTTTTCGATTGGGCCCCAACATCATGCTCCTCTGGTGAGCTAAGAGGGATTTCTGTATGCAGGCTGCACAGACTATCTTTTTTTATAATTTTTAAAATATCACCTGCTTATGCTTCATGACGTGTAACATTTTTTTTAAAGTGACGTATAACATCATTGTTAGTCCTGTTTTTCCATGTAGTACAAAATAGTGTCTTGTTCGCTTCACTTTTGTAACTATATTTTTGCCCTAGTCACGTGTACTTACAGAAACATTTTAGGATGAAGTGACATCAACACAAAGATCTACGAGCAGTGCAGCATGGCCATTACTGAATGATTATGGATTGGAATTGGAATGTGCTGATGTTCTCAAGCATCAACTAGAGGTGGCAAGACAACGTGTACATGATTGTCAACGTATAATCAACAAGTTGAGACTGGACCTGCAGGTATTAGATGCAGGAGTCAAAAAATGAAACAAGACACTGAGGTAACCATGAAGGAATTGGAGATTTTGCAGACTGAAATTTGTGCTATCTGAATCCGGCCAATCCTATTTTCTGAAGAGATTATAGTTCAAATGGAGTTAAGTTGATGCGCGTCCATGATGTATGAGCTCTATTTGCCCAGTGTATGTAATTTGTTGTTTGTGTATGCTTTATTATCACCTGTGCCGAACCATAATGCCCAGTGGGTATAATCGGCTGTAATTTCTTTATTGTATAGTGTAGGATTATTCTACCTTTCTATGCCTTTATCTCTTTGTTGTAATAGTGTAGGCTTTTTAGAGGTGATAGTATTGAGTAGGATAATTCTTTGAATATGCTATATCGTTCAAACGGGGGCCAATTCGCCCGACCATGGCCCTTCACGGGCCGTCGGATCCATGGGCCTTCTACGTCTCGTAGGATCCATGGGCCTTCTACGTCTCACAGGATCCATGGGCCTTCTACGTCTCGTAGGATCCATGGGCCTTGTACGTCTCGTAGGATCCATGGGCCGCTGGCTCATTTATGGGTCTTGTACGGACCTTTAATGGGCCGTAGACGGGCCTTTAATGGAAATCGTACGTTTTATGGGCTGACCATAACGGGCCGTTAACAGGCCGTATTTGGTGATGCTATGAAAATGGCCCAACAGACTAACGGTCCACAAATGAGCCGACTGTAACGACAGGCTGAATTTGGCCCACAAACAGAAAATGACAGTAACGGGCCGTAAGTAACCAAATGCTGCAAATGAGCCCAAGAATAAATGGGCCCTCAGAAGGCCGAAAGTTAACTTGGGCTGGAAACGGCCCAATGGAATAACGGGCCGTTAATGGGTATAAAGTGATACACTATTCATTACGGGCCAGTTTCACCACGGGCCGTTAATGAGTGTAAAGTAATACACTGTTCATTACGGGCCAGTTTCAGCACTAGCCGCTAATGGGCCAAGAGTTACAAAGGGCCTCATATGGGCCGAAAGACGTCATGGGCTATACATGGGCCAGAAGTGAAAATGGGCTGGAATCATATTGGACGCCCAGATGACGCTACTGGGCCTAATTTGGATAGGGCGTAACGGGCCTTGGGTAGCGGGCTGTAAATGGGCTATATGCGAACAGGCCGTTAATAGGCTTTCCATGGGCCGGCCCACCAGCTTTTGACCAAGTCAAATGGGCCAGCCTTTTCACAGGAATGGGCCACTTTTGGGCCGTGCCACGTGTCGACCTATCATAGGCGCCTTCTATCCAGTGAGTGGATGACATCTGTCCCAACGATGAGCCGACACGTGATTCCTCTAGCCAATGATGATTTACATGTGGAAAATCCCCATTGGTCGGGGCTGTTAACGGGTTATCGGATCCAAAACCCGACCCGATAGCTTAACAGCGTCCCGTTACGGTGGATGCCACGTGTCGGTCACCCTTGACGAAAGCACTTCTGTGACGCGCGATTTATTGTCAGGGAAGTGGACACTTCCGTGATGATAATTTTGGTAATGTCATGGAACACTTCTACGAAAGAACATGTATGACTATCTTGATTCTGCCATAAATTTGTCATGGATGTACATGCATGACAAAAAAGCGACCTACTGTGACAAACACGTATCATCACGGAAGTGTATTTTTTGTAGTGCATGACATCTTTCGTCCTACCCTCCCGTGGCAGCGGGGTCCTATTGGAAACTAAGGGATATTAAGGCCTCCTTTTAATAGAGTACTGGACCAAAGCATTAACACATAGTGAATACATGAACTCCTCAAACTACGGTCATCACCGGTAAGTATCCCGATTATTGTCACTTCGGGGTTAATGGATCATAACACATAATAGGTGACTATAGACTTGCAAGATAGGATCAAGAACTCACATATATTCATGAAAACATAATAGGTTCAGATCTGAAATCATGGCACTCGGGCCCTAATGAAAAGCATTAAGCATAGCAAAGTCATAGCAACATCAATCTCAGAACATATTGGATACTAGGGATCAAACCCTAACAAAACTAACTCGATTACATGATAAATCTCATCCAACCCATCACCGTCCA
>NC_053023.1:158656267-158671732 GCF_003073215.2 Triticum urartu | reverse complement strand
CGACCATGGGCCTTGAGCCCTCATCTGTCTTCTTGGGCTTTAACATACTTAACTACTAACGAAGTTAACCCGGCCCAGATAGGCCAGTTTACGCCCAGTAGTAATATCCCCAACATTAGGCCCCAGATTGATTTGAACGGGTTCATGTCAATCCTTTAACAAAAGCTTCATCTTCAACATCTTCTCATAAATTGGTAAACCGCCATGATGTCATCTTCTCTGACTGCTGTAAACCGGAGTGATGTCACCTGTCATAACAAAGCCATCCATTATGCTTCTTTGTTTAATCGATCTGCAGAAATCGAGGCGACAACTCCGTTTCTTGGCCCCTTGATTGTCGCGCCTAACACCTGTTCTTTCGCCTTATAAATAGGACCGAAGGGTCATTTCTTTTCTCCCCTTAGTGCCTTCTTCGTCTTCCTCGTGTCGCCAGCCTCGGAGCTCCACCGCCGCCGTCGACCTCTGCCTTAACCTTGGCCGCTGCATCAACCTGAGCGCACCAGAGCATCGCGGCAACCTTCAGCGTCTTCCTCAGCTCCGGTAAATCTTCTATCCTTTCCCCCACAGATCTGACCTAGGGTTTCATAGTTCTTCAGTGTTCATCATCTGCCTCTTGCTCATACGATAGATCTTTAGATGGCTCCGCAAATCTTTATTCTGTGCAATGGTAGCTGTTTACCCTTCGCCTTCACTTACACATCTCAAAACCATATATCTGTATGTATGTCTTGCTCATTGATTCGGTACTGCTCCTTTTGGACCTCCGAATATTTATCTTTTTTTTGAACTTGCTTCAGATCCTTCGTTGTAGAGAAATCTTACAAAATCTGTTTCTATAAACTTACTCATCTACTTCAATGTTTAAACCCGGCGGTTTAACCTTGTAGGAAAAAAATGCCAAATCGGTATATACCATTAGTCCCCTTGTTGAACCGCCAGATGTTGTTGCTTCATAAAACTCCGGTTCAGATAGATCTGTCTCCGGTTTAACATTGCACATATCAATGTACCTTGATCAAATGCATTTTTGAACCGGGATCTTCTACCTTGTAGATTCCATCATGGCCAAGCAAGTATATGAATGCAATTGGGTTCCTTCTCGCGTCACAGAGGCTCAGCTGGTCGATCTAGTCCTGATCGGCGCTTTAGGCAGCAAAGATACCATCCATTGGAGGGCTCCTGGCAAAGAATGCCCTCCCACTCCTCAAGAAGGAGAAGTTGTTGTTTTCGTAGATCACTTAGCTCGGGGCTTTAAGCCACCCGGTTCTAAATTTTACCGAGATGTTTTGGCCGATTTCCAACTCCATCCACAAGATACTGGCCCCAATTCTGTTACAAATATGTGTCACTTCCAAGTGCTCTGTGAAGCATTCTTTCAAGAGGAGCCCATAGTGGAATTGTTCCGAGACCTTTTCCATATAAACCGCCGTACTGAGTTTACTGACGGCTCCAATACGGAGTTGGGTGGCATGGCGATCCAGAAAAGGAAAGAGGTCACATACCCTCACGCCAAACTGCACAGTCACCCCAAAGAGTGGAATCAGACATGGTTCTACTGCAAAGACACCTCCCCTGCTGGTGAGAATCCCTTGCCCGGCTTTCGTCCGGAGCAGCTCAGCAATACACACCCTTTTCTGCAAAGATTGACTGCCCAGGAGAGAAGCAAATATGCTCCTCAACTGTCGAAGCTCAGAGCCTTTATGGCCAACGATTTAATAGGGGTTGATCTCGCTCGCTGTCGGATATCATGGAGCATACTGCCCCTTAGTCAGCGCTCCGGTTTGATGTGCGAGTATACCGGCAGTGTTGATGACCCACTGCGACATTCCCAAATCCAGCTCACCGATGAAGAAATCACAGAAGCTGTGAATAAGATGCTGAATGAACCGGAACATATCTGTGCTAAAAACGGCCTGCTTCCCTTCTGTGCCACCAACAAACCGCCAGCTGTAAGACCTTGATTTTTCCTTTTGCTGAATCTGTTATTGATATATTTGGTCATTGTTTAATATCAGTGTCTGTGTATCAGGGCAATGATCCGTTTTGGAGCAAGAAATTGCCGCAGGAGAAACCGGAAAAACCAGACAAACCGGAAAGAGCAACCCAGCAAAAGACTAAGGCTGTAAAGAAGACTGCCCATAGGAAAAGAACTACTGCATCTTCTAATCCGGCCCCTGATGATGATGTGGATAATCTGGACCTTGAGGTAGAGCTTGACTCACTTGGCTTATTTTTCATGCGTCTTATTGATGATGATATTTGTCAGGATGATGCCGAAGCCAGCCACGCTGATGCTGTAGAGGTAATTATTCTCTCTTCTGATTCAAAACCTTTGCCTTCACTAAAAATCCGTCAGGCAAACCGGAAAGTTAAATTTTCTCATCCTCTTGCTTCTTTGGATCCCAAATTTCTTATGAAGACCCAACAGCACGAAGCTCGTCGCACAACCCGGCACAGCGGCCAGGTAGTTACCTCCGCCGGTTTAGCGAACAGTCTGGTTCGGAAACGCCGTTCAGAGGTCTCTAATTTGCTTGTCAGTGATTGTCCTAAAGCGGGCTGCTTTCGTCAACCTCTTAATCCATCTCACTCCGATTACCAGGTTACTTCCCACTCATCTTCTGGCGAGTCATCGGCTACTCAGCTGCCACCGCTCAAAACATTGCTTGGGTAAGCTATACTTATTATGATACTTGCAGCACATCGCCTTAGAACATATGTTGTATTTCATTTTGTTATTCTTTTCAGGGCCAAACCTAGGCCAAGCAAGAAGGCCCGCCTGGATAAAGCGGCTGAAGAAGATGCCGTTCTTGAGCCAGGCAAGACACCCGATCTTGAAGCGGCTATTCCTGAGGATATACCCAACGATTCACCGTAGCCAGACGACGATCTTATTACTGAAGAAAGACCTACTGATGCCTCAGGTCCTGTTAATCAGCCCATGGGCTCCATCCGGATTGAGAGATCCACCGGTCCAGCAAAACCTACTGACAAGCCAACAGCCCCAGTGCAAACCGGCGACACTCAGGAGGATGAGGTTGTCATTACTGGCACTGGCCATACCAAGCCAAGCAATCATGTTGCTTTGTCCAAACATTCTGCCAAGGAAGAATTTGCTGCCTTTGGTAAAGGCAAGTGGAATGCTGATCTGGCAACTTACGCTGCTCTGAACACCCAAGATATCCATTCCGGCTACCTGAACCGGCTGTATACTAGCCGTGACTATGAAGCCAGCCTAGTTAATATGATGAAGGATAAATACGAGGTAACTTCCATATGCTCTTTCCTGCTTGTACGCTTCAATACTTGCTGACTCTCCTAGCCCCCAAGGGCCGGTTTGTAATCTTCTTTCAAACCGGGCCTTACTAACATAAATCTTAATACTTTGAAATTCACCGATGTAGCCCCCAAGGGCCGGTTCAACTTAGCGTAGTTAAACCGGTACTTTAAGTAATTGAGATTGCCGCATCAGAATGTATATATGAGCAAATAGCCATTAGCCCCCAAGTGCCAAGTTGAATACTTGTATTGATCTTGGGACTTTGTAAGTAATTGAAAGATGAAGATTGAATATGCATTAGCCCCCAAGTGCTAAGTGAATAACTTGTTATGTGGTTGGTACTTCAATCCTTGTACCGTTTTGTTGATGCATATAACGGTCTGCATGCAGGCGGAGCTGAAAACGAAAGAAAGCCAAGTCACCGATCTCCAAGAAAACCTGAAAACCCAACAAGCTGAAACCTCCAAAGCAAAATAGGAATTAACCAACGCTTTAAGCACCATGGGACAGCTTAAGGAGAGCTTCAAGAAGAAGCGGGCGGATTGGGCCACTGAAAAGTCCACTTTAATCAAACAAGCAGAGGATGCCGAGACTGCACTAAAACTAGTGGCGGATGAACTGACCAGCATAAAGCAGCATGTGCATGCCATGACTACTGCTATCTTTGGTAAGTCAGTTTGACTTCTGAATTGGCTCTGCCTTCTTACAGAGTTGCCGGTTTATTAACCCTTTATGGTATTTCAGGGACACGCATTGGTCACTTGGGGTCAGATGTGCGGAAGAAACTGAAAGCCGCCTATACATTGGTTGAACAATTGTATACTGGTGCCCAGCGGATCATCTGTACCGCATCCCATAACAAACCGGCGCCCACTTTGATTCAAGACACCCTGATGAAACTGTCGGTGCTTCCGGCCCGGGTTGAAGAGCTGAAGAAATCTGCTCCTCGAACCGGTGCGATCAATGCCTTAATCCGGGCTAAAGCCTGGGTGCCGGATTTTGATCCTATTGAAGCGTCTCAGGGCTATCCCAGCTTGAAGGAAGACGGGTCAGAATTTGGTGAAGCGGATCTGCGAGCAATAAACCGGGAGGTACGTCCGCTAGCTTTTCAATTGGTTGAAGAAGCAGACTTGTCTCATTATCAAGCCTAATATGACAATCAGAACAAGCGAATAGCTGCACCAATCCATGAATCGGAAAATCTGATCCCTCCAATCCGTAAGCATACTTACGCTCCCGATATTGACCCGTCATTGCTGATCCATGATGAAGCTGTTTTTCAAGCATTAATGGGAATCGACTGGAAAACTGTTGATTTCCAGCCACTGGGTAGAGAAACGGAGGCTGAAGTGGCGCAGGATGAGTCACAACCATCAGGCCAGGCTGGTGACCAAGCTTGAACCGGAAGCCGGTTTTAACACTGCCTCTCCTTTGCAAAAAACAATGATATTATCATGGGCACCATGTTGCCTTGTAATAGGCTAGCTAATACTTTTGATGTTGATATGCCTTCGTGCATAATTTGTTCTTCCTGTGGTGATGAATTTTCCAAAGCACTTTCTGCAATAAGAAACTCTTCAAGTGCCACCGCGGTTGTACCGTCAGGCGGAATATGATGTCTGCATATATGAAGTCAAAACATCCAAAAAAATTTAAGTATATAACCAAAATTTTGAGATACATAATACCTGCCATCGTTGAGCGTGAAGTTAGCTTGGCCAATCTTGAAGCGGAGTTTTGCAAACCCACATTGTTGGAGCAGATAACAACTCCTGTATATATATGACGCTGGTTTACCATGTAAACCGTGCCGGGTTATAATAAACACCGTGTTACTCCATAAGAGGATGTTAACAACAAGGATCAAACTGGGCAAATAGTCTCCGGATTGACGTGAACTATGTTCCGTCAATGGATTGGTTGAAAACTTTGTCGGTTTAAAAAGAACGCAATAAAAAAGAAAAAGGTATCTTGCAAAGAAAAGTGCAAAACAAAAGCAATGATAAAACCGTTTGCAAAAAAGGTTTATTTGAGCTGATCAAATGGCGTTACCATGGCCGAACACGACCAAGCTCCCGTTAGGTGTAACTATGGTTCTAGTCAGCCAGGTCCCCAAATGAAACCGTGGCATTTATGCCGACCAAGTGGCATGGCGATGGTTCGGGTTCGACCAAGCCCCCAAGTGATTCTATGGCCTTAGGCCGATCAAGAGGCATGAGTGGTTCAGACGTGACCAAGTCCCCAAGTGATCTGGTGGCTCTCGCCTATCAAGAGGTATGGTATTGGTTCAGACACGACCAATCCTCCGAGTGATATAACATGATGCTTTTAGCAAAGCGAACTCAAGGGGTAAACCGGAAGCCGCTTTAGAACAACTCCATGTAACCACATATGATGTAAAAGAACAGATACTCCACTTTAGCTGAGGTTCCGGTTTATTATAGTTAATCATAATATATACATCGTTGTAATATGTACATAAGTAGAACCAATGGCTCAGGTATAATAAGGCCGAAGATGAGCTATGTTCAACGGCCTGTTGGTTTCCTCCTCTGATGTACGTGAGTCCTTATGCTCTCGAATATCGATCAGATAGTATGACCCATTGTGCAAATTCTTGCTGACCACGAAATGCCCCTCCCAAGGTGGGGATAACTTATGCATATAAGTCTGATCTTGGATGAGCCAAAGCACCAAATCTCCTTCCTGGAAGGTTCTGGTTCTGACTCGGCGACTGTGATAACGACGAAGATCCTGTTGGTAAATCGCCGATCGGGCGGCTGCTATGTCATGCTCTTCATCCAACCGGTCCAAAGCATCTTGCCGTGCCGTTTCGTTGTCCGCTTCAATATAAGCCGTCACACGAGGTGAATCATGACGGATATCACTGGGGAGAACCGCCTCCGCTCCATAAACCATGAATAACGGTGTGTATCCTATTGACCTATTGGGTGTTGTATTGATGCTCCATAACACAGATGGTAATTCTTCTACCCAACAACCCGGCGTTCTTTGCAAAGGAACCATGAGTCGGGGCTTGATGCCTCTCAAGATTTGTTGATTAGCTCTTTCTGCTTGACCATTGGACTGTGGGTGTGCCACTGATGAAACGTTGAGCCGGATGTGCTCTCGTTCACAGAACACCTTCATGACACCTTTGGACAAATTGGTACCATTATCTGTGATGATACTGTGTGGAAAGCCAAACCGGAAAATCACTTTTTTAATGAACTGAACCGTCGTGGCCGCATCACACTTGCTAACAGGTTCTGCCTCCACCCACTTTGTAAATTTGTCAACCGCCACCAGGAGGTGGGTCTTCTTATCTTTGGACCTTTTGAAAGGCCCAACCATATCTAGCCCCAAGTCGCAAACGGAAAAGTAATTGGAATCATTCTCAATTCTTGAGCTGGTACATGAGCACGTCTTGAGAACTTTTGGCAACCATCACATCGTCTGACCAGATCCTCTGCATCAGCATGAGCAGTTAACCAATAGAAACCATGGCGAAATGCTTTAGCCACCAGAGATTTTGAACCGGCGTGGTGACCACAATCTCCTGCGTGGATATCACACAAAATTTCACGGCCTTCTTCAGGAGACACACATCGTTGAAATGCTCCTGACACACTGCAATGATGCAACTCGCCATTGATAATAGTCATGGACTTGGATCGCCGGATTATCTGTCTGGCCAGAGTCTCATCCTCCGATAACTCGCCCCTGTTCTTGTACGCCAGGTAGGGAAGCGTCCAATCCGGAATAACATGAAGAGCTGCCACCAATTGAGCTCCGGATCAGGAATAGCCAAATCCGCTTCACCAGGGAGCTTGACCGACGGGTTGTGCAGCACATCCAGAAAAACATTGGGCGGGACCGGTTTGCGCTGAGAGCCCAGCCGGCTTAAAGCGTCCGCCGCTTCATTCTTCCGTCGGTCCACGTGGTCCACCTGATAGCCTTTAAAGTGACCTGCAACAATATCCACCTCACGACGATATGCTGCCATGAGTGGGTCCTTGGAGTCCCAAGTGCCAGATACTTGTTGAGCCACGAGGTCCGAGTCACCGAAGCACTTAACTCGACTTAGATTCATCTCCTTAGCCATCCGGAGACCATGGAGCAAGGCTTCATACTCAGCTGCATTGTTAGTACAAGGGAACATTAAGCGGAGAACGTAACAAAACTTATCACCTCGTGGGGAAGTTAATACGACTCCAGCCCCCGAGCCTTCCAATTGCCTGGATCCGTCAAAATGGATGGTCCAATATGTGTGATCCGGCTTTTCTTCAGGTGCTTGCAGTTCCGTCCAATCATTGATGAAATCAACAAGTGCTTGAGACTTAACCGCCGTCCGAGGCACATACTTCAATCCGTGCGGCCCAAGCTCTATAGCCCACTTGGCAATCCGGCCAGTCGCTTCCCGGTTCTGGATGATATCCCCCAAAGGAGCAGAACTGACCACCGTAATTGGGTGCCCTTGGAAGTATTGCTTAAGCTTCCGGCTTGCCATAAAAACTCCGTACACCAGCTTCTGCCAATGCGGATACCTTTGCTTGGACTCAATGAGTACCTCGCTGATATAATAGACCGGACGTTGAACCGGATGCTCCTTACCTGCCTCCTTTCGTTCCACCACAATAGCCACGCAGCAATGGTTCCTTGTCAACAGGAGCAGCAAGAATGGGCGGATTAGCTAGCTGCCGCTTTAAATCCTCAAACGCTTCATCAGCGGCAGATCTCCAGACTAAGTTATCCGTTTTCTTCAGCATCTGATACAAAGGAATCGCCTTCTCACCGAGGCGGCTGATAAACCGGCTCAATGCGGCAATCTGGCCTGCCAAGCGTTGAACGTCATTGATACACTTCGGCGTAGCCAAGGAGGTGATAGCTGTGATCTTTTCCGGATTAGCCTCAATGCCCTTGTTAGACACCAGAAAGCCCAATAACTTGCCTGCCGGTACACCGAAAACGCATTTAGCCGGATTGAGCATCATCTTGTAAGTCTGCAGGTTATCAAAGGTTTCCTTCAAATCATCAACCAGAGTCTCCTTCTTCCTTGACTTGACCACAATATCATCCACATAGGCATGAACATTGCGGACGATTTGCTTATGAAGACAATTATGCACACACCGTTGATAAGTCGCCTGGGCACTCTTGAGCCCAAAGGGCATAGACACATAACAGAAGGCTCCAAAGGGAGTTATGAAGGCCGTCTTATCCTGGTCCTTAACTGCCATTTTGATCTGATGATAACCAGAATATGCATCCAAAAAACTCAACCGCTCACAACCCGCCGTAGCATCAATAATTTGATCAATACGGGGGAGGGCAAAAGGATCTGCTGGACAAGCTTTGTTGAGATCTGTGTAATCCACACACATACACCATGTGCCATTCTTCTTAAGGACTAGCACCGGATTAGCCAACCATTCAGGATGGAAAACTTCAATGATAAATCCAGCTGCGAAGAGCCTGGCCACTTCCTCTCCAATAGCCTTGCGCCTTTCTTCGTTGAACCAGCGGAGAAACTGCTTCACCGGTTTATACTTAGGATCAAAATTAAGAGTGTGCTCAGCGAGTTCTCTCGGTACACCTGGCATGTCAGAAGGCTTCCACGCAAAGATGTCCCGATTCTCACGGATGAACTCAATGAGCGCTCTTTCCTATTTTGGATCCAAGTTTGCACTGATGCTGAACTGCTTGGACGAATCGCCAGGCACGAAGTCAACAAGCTTAGTCTCAGTAGCCGATTTAAACTTCAGGGCCAGATCATGCTTTGTAGTTGGCTTCTTTAATGAAGTCATATCTGCCGGATCAACATTATCCTTATAAAATTTTAACTCTTCTGTGGCACAAACCGACTTAGCATAGGCCGCATCACTTTCTTCACACTCTAGAGTGATCTTGCGGCTTCCATGGACGGTTATGGTTCCTTTGTGACCCGGCATCTTGAGCTGCAGATAAACATAACAGGGCCGTGCCATAAATTTAGCATAAGTCGGCCGTCCAAACAGGGCATGATACGGACTTTGGATTTTTCACCACTTAAAAGGTCAATGTTTCCGATCTGGAATCATTGTCATCTCCAAAAGCCACCTCCAGAGCTATCTTACCAACAGGATATGTCGATTTACCAGGTACTACACCATGGAACACCGTATTGGATGGTTTAAGGTTTTTATCGGTTAACCCCATGCGACAGGAAGTTTCATAGTAAAGGATATTGATACTGCTTCCTCCATCCATGAGTACCTTGGTGAACTTATAACCTCCCACCTGAGGTGCCACCACCAATGCCAGTTGACCCGGATTGTCAACCCGGAGTTGATGATCCTCTCTACTCCACACAATTGGCTGCTCAGACCAGCGCAAGTAACGGGGCACTGCCGGTTCAATGGAGTTCACAGCCCTCTTATAAAGCTTCCGGTCACGCTTTTCCAAACTAGTGGTGAAGACATGATACTGCCCACTGTTTAACTGCTTCAGGTTGCTCTGATAACCCGACTTCAGGCTGCCCTGACTTGAGGAAAACTCACTTTGAAGGCAAGGCTAACAGTTAACTTGCCCAAACATCTCTAGTGGAAAATATATCTGATGAAGACTGGAGAGGCCTCATTAAACACTGGTCCGACCCGAAGTATCAGGTACATTATATATATGTCATCAGATCACATGTTAAAGTCCTATTTACGCATGTGCCACACAAATCTATCTTCTTGTAGGTGAACTGTTCAAAGAACAAGGCCAACCGTACGAAAGTGAAATTCCAACAGACGACATGATCTCGTAGCTATATTGCACACTGTGAGGCTCTTGTAATTAGCTGCTGTTTCACTCTTTTCGCTGTACCATATTATCAGATCTATATTGACTTGTTCCAAATGCAGAGGAAAGCCCACAAGGACCAAAAAGTACCTGAACCAAATGCTGTGGAAATCTTCAAGGACTGTCACACCAGCAAGAAGAAGGGCATGACTACACCAGTCAAAGCCGCTGTTGTAAGTCCTTAATCCTCATGCCTTTTAACAACTACTTACTCTTACTTGTGCCTTGAACTGCATGGTTTGCAGCCAAAGTCTATTACTCTTTTTAATTTTATACACAATTGTCTTAGCGTATAATTGCACCTTACAAGGTTTAAAAGAGAGGAGTGATGTTCATTTGATCTTGACCCGTAATCGAGTTTCGTGCTGGACTTGCCCACACAATGTTACAATTGCCTCTTTGTCTGTTCTCAGTTGTTTTGTGATATGAATGATGTCATACTATGCTTACCATATTATAAACTTCCTCTCTTTATCCTTAGCCCT
The DNA here is from genome assembly GCF_003073215.2 of Triticum urartu. NCBI lineage: Eukaryota > Viridiplantae > Streptophyta > Magnoliopsida > Poales > Poaceae > Triticum > Triticum urartu. Next base: position 158,661,142 of record NC_053023.1, on the reverse strand, counting down.
CAATACAATGTGAAGAAATAGACAATACATTAGTGATGGTACATGGTCATATGTTTGGAACCTGGTTTTATTATGTACTTTGCAATAAAATACAACTAATATTTTACATGGGTTCACCAGAATAAGTTCTGTATATAGACCAAAGCTATTTTGTTTGGTTTTGCTGCCTCCTTAATATCTTTTGTTCTGGTACTACTAATGTAAAACCTCAACTTTTCAGCGAGCTATGGAAAAAATGGTGGAACCGCCACCTTCTGAAGGTGGCGAGGCAACTATAACCGCAATGTCAGCTCTTGCTGCAGTGGGTCAGTACCTGTCCATTAACAGTGCCAAAAGCACGTTCTTGCGTAATACTGGGTTGGTTGTTAAGGCAATATCATCCAAACTGCCTCATGATCAAGATATGCAAGCTCAAAGCAATGTTGTATCTGCGCTCCAGACACAAGTCCATTCCCTAACAGAGACCCTTTGTGAAACAAGGAGAAACATTGCTCAATGTCGTCAATATATGCATGGTTTTGAAACCAGACTATCAGACATTTGCTATGTTGTTCAGGAGCCTAGGGGAAATGAAGGCGAGGGTTATGGTGCTCCATCGGACAATACAGCATGAAAACATAATAGTCAGGTCAAATGAACTGAGCTTCTGAACTTTTGGTGGTGCATTTATCTACTAGACTGTTAAGTTTTATGCCAACCTTCCTTTTGTTATATAGTTGTAATTTCTTTTGGTGCGATACAAAATTTATTCTTAACGTGCAGCCACTGGCTGACGAAAACGGCAAGCCATTTTTGTATAGTGTAGGGTGTTCCCTATATTTGCATTGGTGGCGATCTTTGATGCCGAGTGGATGTAATCTGTGCAATCGCCTTAATAGCCTAGTGTTAGCTTCAGCCTTATTTATTTCCTAGTCTTCTTTTTCCCTGGTTTGCTAGTGGCCGCAACTACCATGGGCCATATACAAGCCGTAGGATCCATGGGTCTCCTACGGGCCGTCGATAAATGGGCCTGTAATCGGTGGGCCTCGGGCCGTCGGATAAATGGGTCTAGATGGGCCGTAATCGGGCGTAATTGGTATCGGCCCAGCATGGTAACAGGCCGTTAACAGGCCGTAGGACAGCAAAGGCTTAATTCTGTCATAGGCATAATGGGTCGATAATGGGCCGGAATATAGGACGGGCTGGAAACGGCGCAACGGGTTAACAGGCCAGAAACGGGCCGACTCTTGCCATGGGCCGAATTTGGCCCATTAGGGTAACAGGCCAGTAACGGGCCGACTCTTGCCATGGGCCAAATTTGGCCCATTAGGGGAACAGGACAGTAACGGGCCGACTCTTGCCATGGGCCGAATTTGGCCCATTAGGGGAACAGGCCAGTAACGGGCCGGAAGTAATCGAGGGCCGAAAAGGAGCCCAAGAACGTATGGGCCATCAATAGGCCGAAAGCTAACACGGGATGGAAACGGCCCATGTAAATCATGGGCCGTTAACGGGTATAAAGAAAATTACTGTTCATTATGGGCTAGAGTTACCGTGGGCCTGTAAAGGGCCGAAAGATACGAAGGCTCATATGGGCCGAAAGACATCGTGGGCCATACATGGGCCGAAAGTGAAATGGGCTAGTATTATATTCGACGGCCCACATGACGTTGTTCGGCCGATTTCCTTTAGGGCCTAACGGGCCGTGAGTTAACGGGCCGTAAAATGGGCTATTTGCGAAGAGACCGTTAACAAGCTTTTCATGGGCCAGCCCGTTAACTTTTGACCAAGTCAAACGGGCTGGCTTTGTAAGCTAAATGAGCCACTGTTTGGCCGTGCCATGTGTCGACATATCATAGGCGCCTATCTGACCCACTGACAAGCTGACACGTGTTTCGTCCGGCGAATAAGAATTTTACACGTGAAAATTTCCCATTGGTCGGGGCTGTTAACGGGTTATCGGATCCAAAACCCGACCCAATAGCTTAACGGTATTCCGTTACGGTGGATGCCATGTGTCGGTCACCCTTGACGAAAGCACTTCTGTGACGCGCGATTTATCGTCATGGAAGTGGACACTTCCGTGATGACAATTTTGGTAATGTCATGGAACACTTCTACAACAGCACAGGTATGACTATCTTGATTCTGTCATAAATTTGTCATGGATGTACATGCATCACAAAAAACGCGACCTACTGTGACAAACACGTATCATCACGGAAGTGTATTTTTTTTGTAGTGTGACAACACAACTTTAAAAAGTAAAATAAGTCATACAAGCATCATAATACAAGCTAGGGGCTTCGAGGGCTCGAATACAAGTGCTCAGTCATAGACGAGTCAGCGGAAGCAACAAATATATGAGTATAGACATAAGTTAAACAAGTTTGCCTTAAGAAGTCTAGCACAAACTGGGATACAAATCGAAAGAGGCGCATGCCTCCTGCCTGGGATCCTCCGAAACTACTCCTGGTCGTCGTCAGCCGCCTGCACGTAGTAGTAGGAACCTCCGGTGTAGTAGGAGTCGTCGTCGATGGTAGCGTCTGGCTCCTGGGCTCCAGCATCTGGTTGCGACAACCAGGAAGAAAGGAAAAGGGGGGAAAGGGGGAGAAAAGCAACCATGAGTACTCATCCAAAGTACTCGCAAGCAAGGATCTACACTAGTTATGCATGGGTATCTGTGTAAAGGGGCAATATCGGTGGAATGAACTACAGAATGCCAGAATAAGAGGGGGATAGCTAGTCCTGTTGAAGACTACGCTTCTGGCAGCCTCCATCTGGCAACATGTAGAAGAGAGTAGATGGTAAGTTCACCAAGTAGCATCGCATAGAATAAACCTACCCGGCGATCCTTCCCTTGTCGCCCTGTTAGAGAGCGATCACCGGGTTGTATCTGGCACTTGGAAGGGTGTGTTTTATTAAGTATCCGGTTCTAGTTGTCATAAGGTCAAGGTACAACTCCAAGTCGTCATGTTACCGAAGATCCCGGCTATTCGACTAGATAAAACTTCCCTGAAGGGGTGCACCACATTACCCGACATGCCCGATCCCCTTTGGCCGGACACACTTTCCTGGGTCATGCCCGGCCTTGAAAGATCAACACGTCGCATCCCTACCTAGGCACAACAGAGAGGTCAGCACGTCGGTCTAAATCCTCTGGCGCAGGGGTCTGGGCCCATCGCCCATTGCACACCTGCACGTTGCGAACGCGGCCGAAAGCAGACCTAGCCTCCCTAATACAAGAGCAGGCGTTCCAGTCCAATCCGGCGCCCGCCACTCATTCGCTGACATCACGAAGGCTTCGGCTGATACCACGACGCCGGTTCCCCATATATTGTCCCACGTGGCGGTTAGTGCGTATAAGGTCAATGACCCAACTCAGATCAAATACCAAGATCTCGTTAGGTGTGTTATTATGAAGTAACCGCGGACGCCGACCAGGACCAGTCCCACCTCTCTCCTAGGTGGTCTCAACCCGCCTTGTTGCTCCGCCATAAAGATCCACACAGAGGTCCAACAGGACAGATGTCCTTTCAGCCCCCAATCCGTGAATCACTCGCAGGTACTCTATGAGCTGACCCGACTTTAGTCACCACCTGAATAGTATATATGTATGTATAGTATATACCCGTGATCACCTCCCGAGTGATCACGGCCCGATAGTATAGCATGGCAGACGGACAAGAATGTAGGGCCACTGATGGAATACTAGCATCCTATACTAAGCATTTAGGATGGCAGGTAAAGGTATCAACAGTAGTAGCAAGGACAGGCTATGCATCAGGACAGGCTAAACGGAAAGCAGTAACATGCTACACTACTCTAATGCAAGTCGTAGAGAGAAGAATAGGTGATATCTAGTGATCAAGGGGGGTGGGCTTGCCTGGTTGCTCTGGCAAGGAGGGGTCGTCAACAACGTAGTCGATCGGGGCACCAACAGCAGTGTCAGTCTCGTAATCTACCAGAGAGAAGAGGGGGAAGAAACAATGAATACAATGCAAACAGATGCATGACGATGCATGACATGACAAGTAACGGCGCTAGGTGTGCCCTAACGCGGTATTAGGTGATACCGACGAAGGGGGAAAACATCCGGGAAAGTATTCCCGGTGTTTCGCATTTTCGTACAGATGAACCGGAGGGGGAAAGTTGTGTGTTTGCTATGCTAGGGATGCGTGACGAATGAACGGGCTACATATCTGGATTCGTCTCGTCATTTTGAGCAACTTTCATGTACAAAGTTTTTCCAACTAAGCTACGATTTATTTTATATTAATTTTAAAGTTTTAAATCATTTTCTAAATTATTATTATTAAATTAATTCGAAATTAGTATCATTGCATCAGCATGACGTCAGCAGTCAACAGAGGTGTTGACTTGTCAAACTGACATGAGGGTCCCGCATGTCATTAACTGTTAACTTACTAACTAACTAGGTTAATTAGTTTAGTTAACAGATTAGTTAAGTTAGTTAATAGTAGTTAATTAGTTTAATTAATAATTAGGTTAATTAAATAATTAATTAATTTAGTTAATTAATATTTTTTTATTATTTATTTAATTCTCTTTTTTTATAAAAACGTTCTAGGCGTGGGCCCCCCGTGTCATAGGCCCCAGGGGCCAAACGGGTGCATGGACAGATGAGTCTAGGCGCTGGGCGCCGGGTTAACGGGCGGAGCTCGACTGGGCGCCCGAGAAGCGCTGCGGCCAGCGAGCAGAGGGGGCAGGCGAGGTGCGACGTGCGGGGCCAGAGGCGAGAGGCGTGGCGGACGCAGCCGACGAGCAGCGCGCGGGCGGCAGAGGCCAGCGGTGGCGGGCGGCGAGCGTGGTGGCTGCAGCGGAGGAGCCGGTGGCAGCCGCATGTCAAAGGGGCGCGGGCGCGTGTGCGTGCGG